>NW_006400946.1:4878-10102 GCF_000299155.1 Elephantulus edwardii | reverse complement strand
AATTATCAGACTGTAGATTTCCATTCATTCATTGTTGCACCTTTTTCCCTGTCCACCCCTCCACCCCAGTTAGCTCTTCTCTTTGAAAGGTAAAAGAAAAATTCTTTGTTATATAATACACTTTCTCTCATTACCATTGAATCAATACCAATGCATAACTGACCCTCTACTGGGTTTCTGAGATTGCAAATTGCAAAGAAAAAGAATGTCTATCTTTCTCCAGAGGAGTTACTGATAAATTCAAAGAAAAGAGAAGCCTTTGTGTTAGCAGTGCAATTCCCGATGGACCACACCACCAGAGTTCTCTTTATTGTTGCTATGAGGCAGCAGGTAGAGTGCAAATTATACCTATTCTAGGAACAGCAGGTCTAAACTCTGTCCTTTTTGTGCCATCTTCATCATCTCTGACATACTTGAGCCACTGCGGTAGTCATACAGTCAATCCATCTGACTGATGGTCTTACTCTCTTACTCCAATTTTCTAAGTGTGATGATGTGCCTTCTCAAGGAATAGCCTCTCTCAGCAGCATGCCCAATGCATATGAGGTGAAGCTTTGTCATTTTTGAGTCTAAGGAGCACTCTGGCTGTACTCTCTCCAAGACATATCTGTTCTTTTGAAAATCCGTGGAATATTCAATATTCTTCTCCAACACCACAACTCTAAGGAATTGAAACTATTCCTACCATTATTATTCATTATCCAGTTCTCAGATGTATAACAAAGGGTTGAAAAGATAGTGACCAAAATACATGTTGTAATAGGAATTTTTGCTATCAGGGACCTCTCTAGAGTACTGATGAGCAATGATGTAAGTTTAAAGAGGAAGTTGTGCCTGATTCAGGCCATAATCTTTTCAAAATTCCCTCATAGGGAATAATAATTGTATATGTGTTATTTTAGTTGTAACTTGTTCATTTTTAAAAGTACACATTGTCTCAGCTACCCTGTGCTGCTATAATGAAAATGACACCAGGGGAAAACATTAAAAGACATTTCCTTCTTGTAGTTTAGGAAGTCAAGTTTAAATTCAGGACATCAGCTCTAAAAGCCTTTCTCTTTGCTGACTCTGAAGGAAAGTCTTTTTCTCTCTGCAACAATTTTGGGCCTCACATTCCTGGGAGTTCTCTATATCATTTGGCCTTTTACTGGGTTTAGAAGCTTCTCAGTGTTAGAATTCTGGACCCAAAAGACATGCTCCACTCCCTGCTCTTTTTCTTTATAGTCATGTGGTCCCTCTCATCTCTGCTCTTTTTAAACCCACACACATATTGTCTTATGTTAACATACATCTTACATTTTGTTTTCTTATAATAATCTCGAGGTTCCCTGGTGATGCAATGGTTAACTGCTCATTGGCAGTTCAATCTTACCCATGAGCTTTGCAGGAGAAAGATATAACACCCTGTTTCTAAAGATTATACTATAGGGCCAGCTGTGTGGCCCTTTCCCTCTGCCGTATTGGGCCATTATGAGTTGGAATCAACACAATACTCAATAACAAACAGCATAGCAATCTTAAAATGCACATATGTACTTTCTTCTACTTACAAATATTAAGCATGAAACAACAGAAAACAAAACAATCGATAAATTACTACTTTTGGGAAAGTAGGTAAATAGGTGAAGGAAATGTAAAGAGAAGTTATACTTTTCTCAGTATGTCTTGTTTTATAAATTTAACTTTGGAATTATTTAATATTTTGAACAATTCTAAAACCTGGAAGCAAAATTGTCTATAAATGTCTTACTATAATGCCACAGAGAGAAACTTAACTGTTTGAATATCCTCAGTTGGATAGTTCTTAAAAATAAAAAAAGCTCCACCCCCAAAAATGATTTTACAAATCATTGCTAATAGTAGCACTTGTATTATAATTTCTAAACTGTTTTACGCACCTTATTGGATAAAGCATATGCATATTTATTTTGGATTCTTTGAGGACTGGGATTTTTCTTAGAGAACTGAGATTTTCAGCCTGGGAAAACACGAGCATATTGATAAGGTTAGGAAAAGTGTTTGTGGTACTGAATTTCAATTGCCACTATCAGTATATTAACTTATGAGTGTGTTATCTTGAAAAACTATTTCCTAACTCTGCACACACAAAAGGCCTAAAAATGTTGTCCAATCCAGAAGCAAAAATTGCCGTTAGCTCTATAAATATGGTTTCCAAATAAAAACCAAGGCTGTTTGAAAAAAACCAACTGATTGAAAATAACAGAACCTAAGCAGAAGAAAGATAGGCAATATCTTTCTTTCCTATTATGACTTCTAGTCTCAGAAACACAAGAGAGGGTGGCGATGGGTTGGAACCAATTAGACAGCAGTGAGTGAATGATTACGTGGAGCCTGATACTTACAGGCATGCGCATACATGCAATATTAGCAAGAAAGTGGAGAATAGCAACAGATGTAAGAGATATTTTTTTTAAATCATAGGAAGATATTCTGTACAATAAACAGACATTTTGGACAATTTTATGCCAATAATGTTTCAGAATATGTTATTTGTGTATGTCTCTCGTGTGGAACAATTTTTCTTTATGGGTAGTAAAAGGAAATAAATGTCCCTGAAATTGTTCCTTGGTGGATTGGGGTCCATAAAGCTCATACTGCATTTATAGATAAGCAAAAGGTCAATTGAATGTTATGTCTTTTACACCGTAGGGCTGTTGGACACTGCACAGTGTGCCATGGGAGGAAACCAATGAACTGATCCAATTCTTCCATGTGTCACCTTTAGACACTAGTGTAAGAGAAGATTTCTGTGCCTGAGGCTGTCAGGGGAAGCACCTATCACTCATCTGTCACCAGGCATTTGTTTAGCTGGTGGTATTTAATCACTGTAGGAGATTAGAATGTGCTTATTTTGTCATTCAGAAAATATACAGATAATTTTTCAAGTATATGTTGGCTAATATTTGACAGGTTTCAAAGAGGTGGCATATGCGTATCTGATTGATGACTTACTTCTGTGCTCTTGGAGTCTTTGTAACATTTTCTTAAAATATAAAAAAGGATTTCTTTAAAGATAGTGGAAGAAACCAAGAACATTATGAAAGAAATTAAGGGTCTTCATAGTTAAGTTCTTTACAGATATCAAATGCAAAATCATAATTAGTTCTCCTCTTTCAAGTGCCCTTTCTCCCCTGGCCCCATTTCCCATTTACTCATCAAATATTGACTTAGTAGATGTCATACCTACAACTCTTCATGCCAGATTAAGAAAGGATTCTGCACTTAAAATGCTTAATTTCTAATAGAGTCTAAACAAAGCACTCATTTAAAAAGCATCAAATGTCTTTCATGCTCACCCTTTAACTTCTGAAAGTCTATTGGGAGGAAGGAAAGAAAGATATGTGGCTAAATATCTATGATGGCAGAGAGAACATAATACATATTCACCAAGATTTCCCTTATTCTGTCCTCAAACATAATCTGTGAACCTATATTCTTATCTCCATTTTTCAGATAAGAAACTGAGACTCCAAAAGATCTCAACAATAAGGAACAACATTGGAATCCAAATCCAGGTCGTTTGATCCCAAATTCAAGGTATTTATTTCTTTTTCTACTCCATTCTACATTTTAAAAAAAGGTAGAAAAAATATAGCAGAAGTTCTATTCATTATAACAGAAATGCATGAAATTTTTTTAAATTTGGAGAGAGATGGGGGTAGGAATAGTGTGAAAGATGGAGTGGAACAGGGTAAAGAGGGGGAGATGCCCAGTCTTCCTAGAGCAAGTGGAAGTTAAAATGAGTAGTGAGGTGAAATAGGATAGCAAAACAAAGATAGTCTGTGAAGACAAGGGAAATACAAACTTGTTCTGGGTTAGAAAGAAGCAATCCTGCCTGTGCCAATCTGTGATCTCTGTAACATGACAGAAAGATGAATTAAAATGAGCACTTCACTCTCTAGGCCACGCCAGCTCAAACTCGGGATGAAACAGGGGAGGTAATGAAATATCCCAGAATAGTGTACTGACAAGTAAGAGTACCTACTAAGTGCACTCCCTTCTCCTGAATATTCTCCCTTTAATCCTGTGATATTTTACTGTCTCCTGGCCTGTTCTAATGTCTGGATTTCTAATGGCTTAGTTCATCAGCAATTCAAATCTATGAGCTACTCTGAGGAAAAAGATGAGACAGGGTCCACCTATAAAATAAACAACTATAAAAAAACTCACTAGAGGGTTGTCATGAGTCACAATTGACTAGATAGCAGTATGTTTTGATTTCTTTCCTTTTGTTCTCTGCTCTTCCTGTCTCTTCCCACTTTGTATTCCTCACTCTATAGTCCCTGAAACTCTGCCCTCCACGCTGACTTTTTGAACAACCTTCAGTACCACCTGTGTTTAATTATCTGTAGGGTCACCACAGTTGGAGTTGCCTTAAAGGCACTTAACAGCAACAAACCTCTCTCCTGGCACCTGATCTCTGGCTCTTGGTCATTGGATATTCCCATTCTAATTTTGAATCACTCCTGTGAGTACCCCCCACTTAAATTACTATCTGTTGCCATGGAGACATCTCTGACTTGTGATGACATCATGAACATTAAAGTAGAACTGTGGTCCACAGGGTTTCACTGGCTGATATGTTGAAAGTAGATTGCAAGGTTTTCTGCTGAAGCATCTCATGGTGAACTTGAACCATCATTCCCTTAGTTAAAAGGAACAAGTGTTAATAATTTGTAACTCATGGTAACCGCATTACCATTGGATCTAAACCTTGCCCTATCCTGTGCCATCCTTATCGTCTCTGATGTACTTAAGCCCACTTTTTTAAGTCATTGTGTCAATCCATCTCATTAAGGATCTTCCTCTCTTTAGCTGACCTTCCAAATTTATGAGCATGATATTTTTTTCCAAGGACTGGCCCCTCTTAGCAAAATTACCAAAATATATAAGACTAAGTTTAATTATTCTTATCTTCAAGGAACACCCTGGCTGCACTTTCTCCAAGGCATTTTTGTTTGCTCTTTTTGAAGTCCATGAGGTATATTCAATACTCTTCACCAACACCACAACTCTAAGGTGTTAGTTCTCCTTATGTATCCTTAGTCATTGCCAAACTTGTAAATGTATAACAATTGACTGAAAAAGACACTACTTTAATGAGATACACTTTAGTTTTTAAACTGAAATCATTGCTCCTTAACACCTTAGAGAAGTACTTGACAGCAAATTTTCCCAATAGGACATATCTTCAGATTTCTTT
>NW_006400946.1:0-883 GCF_000299155.1 Elephantulus edwardii | reverse complement strand
TTGCCTTTTCAAATATCACTTGACCATAAATAGTTGGGTTCATTTCTCAGTTCTCAATTCTCTTCCGTAGGTCTATGTGCCTGTCATTGCACCAGTACCATGCTGTTTGGGTTGCTACTGCTGCGCAGTAGGTTTTCAGGTCAGAGAGTGTTATTAATTCCATTTCATTTTTGTTTCTCAGAAGTGTTTTGCTTATTCAGGGTCTCTTTCTTCTGCAAATAAACTTGACAATTTCCTTTTCAATCTCTTTGAAAAATGAATTCAGTACCTGTATTGGGATTGCATTGAACATGTAGATTGCTTTGGGTAGGATTGTCATTTTCTCCATATTGATTCTATCTATGAACAGGGCACATTTCCCCATTTCTTTAGATCTTTTGTTGTGCCTTGCAGAAATGTTCTGTCATTTTCTTTGTCTAGGTCTTTTATATATCTACTTAGGTTCACTCGCAAGTATCTTAATTTGTGTTTGGCTATTGTAAATGATACTGCTTTCTTCTCTGAGTTATCTTTGTAGAGGAATCCCTCTGATTTTTGGATATAGATCTTATATCCTGTCACTCTATTAAATTGGCCTACTAGCTCTAACAGTTTTTTTTGTTGAGACTTTCAGGTTTTCTGTGCACACTATCATATCACGTGCATATAGGGATAGTTTAACCATCTCTTTGTCAATCCAGATGCCTTTTATTTCCTTTGGTTGTATTGCTCTAGCAAGCACTTCCAATACAATACTGCACAGAAATCGTACAGTGAGCATCCTTGTCTGGTACCTGTTCACAAGGAAAAGGCTTTTAGACTCTCCATTGATAATGATTTTAACTCTTCGTTTTGCATATATACTTTCCAATATGTTGAGGAAATTACCTCCTATTCAAATTTT
>NW_006400945.1:11339-12412 GCF_000299155.1 Elephantulus edwardii | reverse complement strand
TTCAACTCTAGTAAGCATGACATTCTTCTCTAGAGATTGGCCTCTCCTGATAATTTGCCCAAAGTTGATGAAATACAGTCTTACCGTCTTTGCTTCTAAAGAACATTCTTGTCACACTTCTTTCAAGAGAGACTTGTTTGTTCTTTTGGCAGTATGTGATATATTCACTATTCTTTTTAGCTCCACAAATCAATGACATCAATTCTTAGGTCCATTTTATGGCTGATACAAGCCAGCAAGATAAAAAATCAAAAGTTAAACAAAAGGACTTATTAAACTCATCAACACATTCAGGGCGGAGCTGCTTCAGAAAGGCAGGCATTCAGGCTCTTGGCTGACCCAAGTCCCTCCTGTTCAGGAGAGATGATTGTCGGTTCTCTCTCTGCTGTACTTGACTTACTTAAACTTTGTTCATTTACAACACTGGAATCTAGCAGGGGTTCAATCATTGTTTAACACCAATGCCTCTCCTTCTTTAAACAACACAGCAATTTTTAACATAAAAAATATTTCATTCACAGCAATTGGAAGGAGATATCATGCTCTGAGGAATAATGTGCCTTTCTGTCTACTAACTGTCTACTTTCTGTCCATTAACGAGTGAGATGGTATCACAATCAAAAGACCTGGCACTCAGTGACCTCTGAGCTAAGCTTCTGGTCCCTCTGAAGCACAGTGAAGATGTGGGCAGGACATCAAGCTGATGCCTCAGAAAAAATAGCTTCAACTTTCAGGGCTACCTCTGCAAACCGGAAGTAGGGACAATGATTGGATTGAACCAGAACATCCTGAAATCTCACTTGAGTTCAGAGATCAACCAGGTCAAGTAGAAAATACACCAACAGAAAAAGTAGAGGAAGTTTCTGAAAAGAGAGGAGAACTCTCGAAGATTGACATCAGCACACTTAGTAATGTCACTCAGAAATTCTACGTCTCTTAAAACAACTATGAGATATCATCTCACCCCAGTCAAAATAGCAAAATTTAACAGAACAGCAAGCAATAAATGCTGGCGAGGTTGTGGAGAAACTGGAACTCTTATTCACTGTTGGTGGGAGTGTAAAATGGTGCAA
>NW_006400945.1:4842-10112 GCF_000299155.1 Elephantulus edwardii | reverse complement strand
GTGGAGAAAACAGTGCAACAATGAAGGAATGAAAACCCAAAATCTCTGTAAATGTTCATTAAAATGAATAAAATTTAATAAAAAAAATTTAAAAAAAAAGAAATTCTACGTCTTGCCTAGCTCTTCAGGAAATTCAGGATTCAGGTCAGAGGTTTCCAATGAGTCCCGGGAACTGGGTGTTTCTCTGGGCAGTGGGTTCATTCCAGGTTTTATCTTATCAGAATATCTGAGCCTCATTTTCTTATCTGTCAATTGGCAATAATAAATTTCAGGTCAAAGAAAGTGTGGTGAAGATTAGAAACAATACATTTAAATAGATTTTGTTAAAACAAATTTGTCATCCACTCAGCTCATGGCCTCCTCTTTTGTGTCATAATAAAACTGTACTCTATAGGGTTGGAAAACTCTGTACGAACAGTGAGTGCTCAGGCTGTTCATTCATAGGGTCGCTATGAGTCCTCTACGACTCGATGGCGGCATCATAGGGTTGGAAGTTGATAGTCAAGTTTTTCATTTGCTATAGTTTGGAAGTTAGTCACTGATCATATTAATGGTTTACATCACCCAGGAGCTCCAAAGAACCTTAGTATTGGCTTATTTTCATTCTTAAGTTTTGGATAGTGACTTTTAAAAAATCATATCAAAGATTTTGGCTTTACATAATGATTTCTCACTAATCTGTCAAAAACTTTCCTTCATGTGGTGATGATGAAATTCAGACTTTTTTTATGTCTTGGGATAGCATGACTTTCAAGCAGCAGCCTCCAGGGTTGACCTATAAGTAGGTACCAGCATGGAGGAAGCACTGTTGGCATGCAGCCTGGGAGATGACTCCACCCTCATTGACCCAAATCAGTCATGTGATCTACCTTGGAAATGGAAAAGGTTTCCTTACCCGTGCTCCATCTTTCTCTAACAACAGTTCTATATGTTAGAAAAAGAGACCAGATAAATAACTCAAGGATTCATGTGAATTAAAGGTCCGGTGTTTTACGAGGAAGAATGTGTCACCAAGATGAGAGGAAGACTCAACAACAACCTGCATTATGCAGATAACACAATCTTCCTTGCTGAAAATAAGGACTTAAAATGTCTACAGCAGAAGAGTAATTAATACAGTCTTCAGTCTGGATTGCATCTCAACATTAGAAAAACAATATCCTCGCCATCAGGGAAAAGGCACTATCTAATATTTCCATTTACATGGAATCATGAACATCAAAAAGTGTTTTACACTGAGAAAGTCTGCAATCAGAAGAGTAAAGGTGTCAGTTTAAAGACTAAGGTGCATCTGATACAAGACACAGTCTTTTCAATTACTTGCTATGCATCTGGAAGTTGGAGAGTTTATACAGATGACAGAATAAGAATCAATGTCTTTGAGTTGTGGTGTTGGAGAATAATATTAAATAACTCATGGACTCCAAAGAAAGCAAATATGTCTTCAAGAGCCTGCAGCCAAGTACTCTTTAGGGAACGATTGTGAAACTTTATTTCACATACTTGGGGCATGTGTGTTAGGAGGAGCTACTCTTTGAAGAAGGGCCATCCTGCTCAGAAAAGTGGAGAGTCAGAGAAAAGAGGAGACTGTAAAAGATTGCCTATCTTTCTCCTGTAGAAGCTCTGGCGGATTCGAATTGCCAGAGAGAACCTGCATTTGGGTAGCGGGGCAACCCTCTGTGGACTAAGCCACCAGTGTTTCCGAGGGAAAATACAGCACTGCACTGATGTCAAATTCCTACACAGAAAATCCCATGGATAGAAGAACCTCTATGGAGGTGGCTCGGCCCTTCAATTGCTACCTTTTATTTCCCGTGCTCGGCTTTCTGGGAAAGACAGGAGAGTGATGAGTGCTGCATAAATGATGCCTGATGCCTCCTCATTCTGTTGACGGAGAGGAGGCATTTACTGAGAATTTAGGAGGCTAGGCAGTCCTCGTTTCTCACAAACACCACAAGGTAAGCATAATTATCTCCATCTTAAAGAAACTCTTCAGTAATCAGTGCTCAGCTCTCTCTTCCTAAAGCCCCATCTGGTCCCTTCAGCCCTCCCGCATTAAAAAAAAAAAAAAGAAAACCCAACCAAAAACAACAACAACAACAAAAAAACCTTCTCAGGTAACTTTAAGTTTTAAACTTAAATGAATGCATGGAAGGCAACTTCTGAAACTTGAAAACCTCTTAAACATTCACAATATCTATAACGAAAAGGACTCAACAAATATCCTATAGTAAAACCTGCAAAAACTATCACCTGTGTAATGCAGAAATGTGGCAGAGAAAGAAAACACAAATAGATAGTGGTAGAAAGGTGGAAAGATAGCATTCTGTCAAAAGTGGACATTGTGCAAACCTGGGCAGACAAGGCAGTCTCCGCTCTCCCAGGTCCCAGGGACTCAGAACGCACACCTGAGTAGAACGTACTGGACCCACACCACAAGCATTTGTCACACAAATCTTCTCTTCTCACTTCACAAGTGTCCAAAAAACCAAACCCAAGACCTGAGAAGTTAAGTCACTTTTTCTGAGGTTACTGAGTCAGTCAGGATTCTGATGTTTAGACTTGAATTTATTGTCTAAATTCTCTAATCCAATACACACACATACACACACACACACCCCCACCCATAAACATACACAAACACACACATCACACACACACACCTCTCACCCCCCACATACACACACATTCTACCCATACATAGACAAACACACTCCCACACACACTCCCACACACACACACCCCCTCTCACCCCCCACATACACACACACCCATACACATACACAAACACACACCCCCACATACACAAACACACACATCACACACACACCCCCCTCACCCCCCACATACACACACACACACACGCACGCACTCCTATAGAGTCTCTAATTTCTCTACAAACTCACTCATACCCTCACACACACATCCCAATGTTCCCACACTCTCATGCTTGCATGCACCAAAACATCCCCACACACCTGTGCATATCCTCAGACGCACACACACACACATTTCAATTTGCCTTCATGTACACAAAACCTCATACATTCTTACACATACACATATATCCTCATATCCTCAAAATGTCCACAGGCCTCCTCTACAGCCTCTGGTGCATGCGTACACTCTTGCTCTGTCACGCTTTCCCTCACACACACCTCCTCATACACGAACAGACCCTAACATACAGTTATAAATGCATATTTATCTTTATACACACACACACTGGCATGTCTACTCCACACACACAAAGACATCCATACACCCTCACACATATTCAAACACACAACAACACACACTGACATATCCATACACAGCAACACATCACCACACAGACACACAGACACACAGACACACACACACACACACACTCACACACACACTCAGTCCTACAGCTCTCTAAGGATTTCACTCTCTTCCCGCTTCCTCTCACATCCACTGCCCCTGATGACAGAATGGAAGAGAGAAAGACAAAGCTGTTGACCCTCTTTGTTTCAGGGCACAGCTGTAGGTAACTGACACAGAAGGTTCTCTCTCTCTCCCCCCTTCTCCAAGACAGACCTAGACATCTTCACTGCAGTTTCCTGATGCTGCCAAAGTCTCCCCTCTCCTCAGGGTGGATTGTCAAAATCTAGAATCAAAAAGTCTGCACTCCCCATTATGAAAGTCTAACTCTGTTCTTTAAAAAGAAAACCCCAACCAAACAAAAAACAAAACAACGCAACAACACAAAACCTAGGAGGTGAATGTGATTGTTATGATCCTGGCAGAGCCTCTGAACCAGAACTAATTAACAGACATCTTGGCACACCCATCCACTATGAACGTGGGGGAGAGGCTGGCCTCTCTGATTTGCCCACACCTGTGAGGTTTGCACCTACAGGCTGAGGAGTCATGTCTGGCCTGGAGGTGCCCTCAGCAAGGCCCAGGTGCCTTGTGGGTACAATCAGGAATGGGTTCTTCCCACTTTACCTGATTCAACCAAAGTAGAATAACAGCAAAGATAAAAGGAGATTTGGGTAAAGCCGTGAACCACCCTGGGAAGCAGCCCCGTTGCCTGTGGAGGCTGCAGTGGGTTCGGTGTATTAGCAGGATGTGAACACAAGCCCAGCAAGCTGACCAGCAATGTCCCTCCATCCACCTTAAAGATGAAGGACTCACAGTCTGGGAAACTGGAGGGACTTATCAGGGCTCCATGATGTGAGCACATTGCACATCTCCTAATTAAACTAACCCTTTTGTGTCTAATTCAGGCTCTTTCCCCACAGCGAACTCATGCATGAATACAAATCTGCCCAAAATGGAAAAGTGCTGGGGTGGAGGGAGGTGGGTTATTTGAAGGACCCAGGTAGAGACCATAGCTGAGAATCTGCTTCCTTAAAAGCCAGACTTCCTTTTCTGCAGATGCAGAGTTGGCCTAACGAAAAACTGCATGTGGACATTTTTGCTAGTATTGCAAGCAAGACAAATTATAATAATTAAAGTGTCATGGATCAAATTTGACAGCAACGGTGACAGGAGTTACTTTTAGCAACAAATGAAGAACACATGTAATTAGAAGTAAAGTAAGATCGATAAAGGTTATACAAAATCCAGCTGTAGGAAAAGACTCAAGACGGCATTTTTAATAAAAAAGCAATTAGTAAATGAGCAAGTATGTTAATAAGGCAAATATTTATTTTTAGCAATCTGGAACCAGTACACTTGAAAGTCAAAAAAGATCTTCAATTGATGAGGAACTAGAGCTGAGAAAGAAAACAATCTTTTGAGGCAGAATTCTTCGACTGATTAAAATCTGGCTGCTCTTATCGCAAATGCATGAGCTCAAGCCAAGATAAATAGAGTTACCTTAAGGACAGCATCAACAATGATATCTGCATACCTTATACTGCAAACATTCCTGGTGACCCTATGATTAATCACCAGGATTTGCTGCTAAATGAAATGTTATTGCTTTGAATCCACCTGGAGGCTCTAATCCCATCAAGATTATAACCCAGAAAACTATATGGAACAGTTCTATTTTGTCCACACTGTGTCAAAACCCATTAGCCAGCACTTAGCAGTATTGCACTGAAACAGATGAGAGAGAGAACTGTTTAAAAGGGATATATGACCAGGTATTATTGTCATGACAGGAGTCCAGAATGAAGGCTTCATTGGGGAGTGGACTTGGGGGGAGGGATTATAAAACAATGAAAGAATTTTTCTTTTACTTTTCAAAGAGAAGAAAGAACTGGAGGGGAGGGGAGGAGAGGGCAGGGAGAAAG
>NW_006400945.1:1583-2850 GCF_000299155.1 Elephantulus edwardii | reverse complement strand
CATCCCTGGCATACGCCCTTCCCAATGTTGAACCATGCAGTGTTCTCTTGCTCTGTTCTGACGACTGCTTCCTGGCTCAAGTATAGGTTTCGCAATAGAACGATCAAGTGTTCTGGGATTCCCATTCTTCTCACTACATCATTCAAAATCAAGACAAGAGTGTATCAGGGATTTGCCCTCTCTCCATATCTTTTCCATCTGTATGTGGAACAGATCATTCTGGAAGATGGACTTTATGAGGACAAATGTGGTAACAGGATTGGAGGAAGATGCATCAGCACTCTGTTATGCAGATGACTCAACCTTGTTTGCCAAAACTGAAGAGGACATGAAGCATTTGTTGCAGAAGATCTGGACCTCAGTCTTCAGTATGGCTTGCTCTCTACATCAAGAAAACAAAAATCTTCACCAGTAGGCCAATCGGCAGGATCATGTTAGATGAAGAAAAGATTGAGATGGTTAATGATTTAATCTTGCTAGGATCCACAATCAACACTTGGCACCAGCAGTAAGGACATCAAAAGACAAATCATACTGGGAAAATACACTGTCAAAGATCTCTCCAGAGTACTAAAAAGCAACAATGTGACATTGGAGACAAAGATGTGTCTGATCCAGGCCATGATCTTCCAGTATCTAAGAGCTGGACAGTGACTAAAGATGACAGAAGAAGAATCAATGTCTTTATGTTGTGATGCTGAAGAGTATTGAACACACTATGGACCGCCAAGAGCACAAACAGGTGTGTCCTGCAGTGGGTAAAACTGGTTTGCTCCTTGGAGGCAAGGATGTTGAAGCTCCGTCTCACATAATCTCTGAAATTTCATTTCTTTCCACAAAAAAAAAAAAAAAAAAGTCAAGAGCATCATCCCATAGCAACTGAAAGTGTTAAGGCCTGTGAGTTTTTGTACACCGAGTTTTCAGAGGCCTGCTATTTCAGAAGTGGATGGCCAGTCCTTCTTCCTAGTCTGTCTTAATCTGAATGTTCAGATTTAGAGAAGTCTCTTTCAGACAAGAAATTTGCCAAGAAAACAGACAGATTCATCCTGGAGAGGGTTAAATCAGGCTGCTCCTTGGAGGCAATGATTCTGGGGATTCTTCTGACATACTTTGGACATGTTGTAAGGAGGGACCGATCCTTGGAGAGGGACATCATGTTTGGGAGGGTGGAGGGACAGTGTAGGAGGGGAAGGCCCTCTATGAGGTGGATTGATTCAGTGACTGGGATAATCGGGATGGGAGTGTCAGAGACAGTGCGATTGGCACA
>NW_006400945.1:0-1183 GCF_000299155.1 Elephantulus edwardii | reverse complement strand
CTCCTATGGGAAGAGATTTCCTATTTTCCCTGTTGTTGGAGTTGCTGGAAAATCCCAACCAGCAGAGAGGTTAGCAGTGCAACTTTCTATTAGGACACTAGATGTTGCTTTTGTTGTTAAGTGTCATTACGAACAACTCCTGGCAACCCTAGGAACAACAGATCCAAACCCTGTCTAATCCTGTGCCATCCTCCCAATCTCTGACACACTCAGTCCCATTGCTGAACTTACTGTGTCAGTCCACGTGACTGAAGAGCTTCCTCTCCTTTATCATTCCTCTCCTTTCCAAGTATGAAGCCCTTCTCCAAAGTATAACCTCTCCTAGCAACATGCTCAAAGTGTGGGAGATAGAGCTTTGATATCCTTGCTTCCAAGGAGCACTCTGGCTGCACGGTCTCCAAGACATATCAGTTTATCCTTTTAGCAAGGCACAGTATATTCAGTCCTCCTCTCCAACACCAAAACTCAAGTGCATCAGTTCTGCTTCTGTGTCCTTATTCATTGTCTAGTTCTCAGGGGCATAGCAAGTGACTGAATCATGCACACCTTAACCCTCAAACTAATCATTCCTCCTTACTAATTTGGAAAGGTCTCTGACTGTAGACTTTTCCAGTGCAGTACCTCCCCTGATCTTCTGATTGCTGATACCAATTATAGGTATTAGCGTATGCAATAAGGAAGAGATTGGACTTTGAAGCTAGACATGCAAGGTTTGAATTTAGTTTCATTACTGATGTGTCAAATGCAATAACGGTTACCCATGGTGGACGGTGTTGGTGGAGCTTCCCGATTAAAACAAGCTTGGAAGCAGGAGTGGCATCTGCTTCCATAAATAGCTTGCCTCTGGAAACCCTATGAACCTGGAGAGAGGATGAAAGTCACGCAAGTAAGTGTTGAGGACTCTCATTCATAGGGTCGCTATCAGTCGCCTACGACTCAACTACACTTAACTACAACAACAACAACACGTATTCACTGGATGACCCTCGGCAAGTTACATCCTGGAACTCTATGCCAGTGTGTCTTCCCTTATCTTATATTATTAGGATGATAAAGTTACCTGACACATGCTAGAGATGTTTGTTTGTCCCAGGAATGTCTCCACTGCCTACAGGGAGCACTAGATAAATCCTGAAAGGACGGGAACTGGGTGACTAGAAACATAGAAAAGATATATAATTTT
>NW_006400944.1:10588-12476 GCF_000299155.1 Elephantulus edwardii | reverse complement strand
GGTGGGGGGGGTGGTGTGCGAGCTGGGTCGGGGGGCAGCAATGCGATACCTGAAGATGGGGGTCGTGGGTCAGAGCTGCAGGCGTGTTTCCAGATTCAAGTCCACTCCCACCATCCACTGCGTCTGCGCACAGCACCTTGGCCAGTCCCAAAGTTCAGAGCTGGCGGGAGGGGGGGTGCGAGCTGGGTCAGGGTGGGGTGAGCAATGCGATACCTGAAGATGGAGGTCGTGGGTCAGAGCTGCAGGGGTGTTTCCCGATTCAAGTCCATTCCCACCATCCACTGCATCTGCACACAGAACATTGGCCAGTCCCAAAGTTCAGAGCTGGCGTGGGGTGGGGGTGCGTGCCGGGTCGGTGGTGAGCAATGCGATACCTGAAGATGGGGGTCGTGGGTCAGAGCTGCAGGGGTGTTTCCCGATTCAAGTCCACTCACGCCGTCCACTGTGTCTGCGCGCAGCACCTTGGCCAGTCCCAAAGTTCAGAGATGGTGGGGTGGGGGGGGTTGCGAGCCAGGTCGTGGGGGAGCAATGCGATACCTGAAGATGGGGGTCGTGGGTCAGAGCTGCAGGGGTGTTTCGGATTACCTTTTTTTGGAATGGGAACAGATATTTCAGTCAGTAATCAGGTAGTTGTCTTCCAAATTTTCTAGCACAGTCTCCTAAACATCCATTTGTTGAAATATGTCAACAATTCCTGGGACTTTCTTTTTGCCAGTGCTTTCAGTGCAACTTGATCTTCTTCATTTCCATTGGTTTTTGCTTGTATGCTACTTCCTGAAATGGCTCAGTGTTAATTCTTTTTTGTTACAGTGACTGTTTATTCCTCCTATCTTTTACTTCTTCCTGGATCATTCACAGTTTTACCCACAGTATCCTTCAGTATTGCCAAGTCAAGATTTGTATTTGTTTTTTCACTCTTTAAGATTGAGAAATGCCAAATGAGTTCTTCCCTTTTTCTTTTCAAACTCTAGTGGACATATAATACTTTGCTTTTGCCTTTGAGACATTCCCTTTGAAGTCTGTTTTTTTTCATCTCTTGTACTGCAGCATTTCTTCATTTTGTTCTGGTCTTTCTACATTCTAGTGCAATTTTCAGAGCTCTTCTGACGTACATTTTAGTCTTTTTTTCTCTCCTGTCTTTCAGTGATCTTTTGCTTTCTGCATAGATGCTATACCTGATGTCATCCCACAACACATCTAGTTTTTGATCATCAGTTTTCAATGCATCAAACCTATTTGGGGATAAGTTTTTAAATTCAGGTGGGATAGACTCTGGGTCATATTTTGGTTCTGTGGACTTGTTTTCATTTTCTTTCATTTGAACTTGTGCATGAGTAAACCCCTAGCCTTGTTTTGACTGCTAATATCAAACTTCTCAATAGGTTCTTTTACAAAGATATAGTCAATATGATTCCTGTGTAGTCTGTGAGGTGCGATTTATTTGTGTTGTCACCATTTGTGGTTTTGGTTTGTGTGTGTGTGTGTGTTTTTTTTTAAGACGCCAAACTATCAATGTCAGATAGATCTTGGCTTAAAGCAGAGGGTGCCAGAGGAATGTCTATCTGTGTTTCATTGACTACACAAAAGCATTTGACTGTATAGAGGACAACCCATTTTGGCTAACTTTGAAAAGAATGGGTATCCCAGAACACTTGATTGTGTTTATGTGAAATCTATACTTGGACCAGGAAGCAGTTCACAGATCAGGGCCAGGAAACACTGCATGGTTCAAAATCAGGAAAGATGGGCATCAAGTTTGCATCCTGTCTCCATATTTATTCAATCTGTGTGCAGAACAGATCATTCGGGAGGCTGGACATTCATTAGGAGGAATGTGGTGTCACATCCTGTGATACGCAGATGCCCTGACTTTTTTTTTTTTTTTTTT
>NW_006400944.1:7858-8912 GCF_000299155.1 Elephantulus edwardii | reverse complement strand
TACAACATGTCCAAAGTATGTTAGACGGAGCCTCAGAATCCTTGCCTCCAAGGAGCCACCTGGTTTAACCCTTTCCAGGATGAATCTGTTTTCCTAGCAGTCCATGGTACCCTCAATACTCTTCTCCAGCATAGTCTTCATAATTACTTGCTATGAGTCTGAGAAGTGGATGAGTAAGAATGACAGAAGAACTGATGCTTTTGAGTTGTGGTGCTGGAGAAGAATATTGAACACACTATGGACCTCCAAGAGAACAAGGTTACCAGGACTCCAAAGGTTTGACCTAGAGAGGATGAAACCAAGATTTCCTTGGAAGGATTTTGAAGCTCCATCTCACATATTTTGGGCATGTGGCCAGGAGGGACTAGTCCTTGAAGAAAGCCAACATGCTTGGAAGGGTGGAGGGACAGTGCTAGAGAGGAAGACCCTGGATGAGATGAATTGACACACTGACTGGGGTAATGGGAATAGGTGCATCAGAGACAGTGAGATTGGCTCAGGATAGGGCAGGGTTCAGAGCTATTGACTCAATGGAACATAACATTTGCAGTGAATAATTCTTCATTGCTCAAGACTGTATTTGGAAGCAGGAGTGGCATCCAATTTCTAAACAACATGCTTCTGGAAACTATGAACTTTGAGAAATGATAGTTATAAAAAGACTTCAGGTCTTTTGTTCATAGGGTCACTATGAGTCAAGTCATGCTCAACTCAATGGGAGTCAACAATAACAAGATTCTATGATTTCTACCAACTTTTACAGTCAGAGATCGAACATGCAATCAAGATGCATAATAATGATAATAATGGGTGACTGGAACACAAAAGTTGGGAACAGAAGAAGAATCAGTAGTTGGAAAACATGTATTTGGTGACAGAAATGAAGCTGGAAATAGAATTAATTTTGTACAATGACTTATTCATTGCAAATACGTTTTATAAGAAACATAAACGCAGGTTATACACATGGATTTCACCTGATGGTATGCATAGGAATCAGATCGATTACATCTGTGGAAAAAACCGCTGGAGAAGTTCAATATCAGCTGTGAAA
>NW_006400944.1:4786-7453 GCF_000299155.1 Elephantulus edwardii | reverse complement strand
TGCAAGGAGCTAGAACTGGAAAATCAGAAGGGCCGAACTCGTTCAGCATTTCTTAAGCTCAAGGAACTGAAGAACAAATTCAAACCTTGAGTTGCTATAATCAAGGATGCTTTAGGCAGAATATTAAATGATCCAGAAAATATTAAAAGAAGATGGAATATACTGAGTCATTGTATCGAAAGGAATTGGCAGATACAGAAGAATTAATAAAGTAACATTTGAGCAAGAGTCTATGGTGATGAAGGAAGAAGTTCAAGCTGCTTTGAATAGCAAAAAATAAGGCCCCAGGAATAGATGGTATACCAATTGACGTATTTTAGCTAACAGATGCTACCCTGGATATGCTCACCAAGTTGTGCCAAGAAATCTGGAGAACAACCACTGACTGGAAGAGATCTTTATTTGTTCCCATCCCAAAGAAGGGTGACCCAACACAGTGGAAACTATAGAACAATCTCATTAATTTCACATGCAAGCAAGATTCTACTGAAGATTATCCAAAAACTACTGGACCAGCACATCAGCAGAGAATTTTGTGCATATATTTGAATAATAATTGTATTAACAGGCCTTTCTTGTTGTGTATGGATTGCATCCTATCACAGCATTGTACTTCAGGTTGCTGTTTGCCAATGAGTCACCTGCAACACATAGCACAACACCTCCAAACCCTGCCCCATCCTGAGCCAGTCTCTCTGACTCCAACACACCTAAATCCCATTGCCCCAGTGACTATGTCAGTTGATCTCATCAGAGGTCTTCATCTCCTGCACTGTTCCTCATACACTTTCAAGCATGATGTCCTCCTCCAAGGACTGGATGCACCTGGCCATGTGCCTAAAGTATGTGATACGGAGCTTCAAAATCATGCCAAGAAAATGTTCTTTTTGTTTATTAATCAACACTATTCTCTCTCAATTTTTTCATTCCTGTCTTAATAAGACAATTTTCTAATCCAAAGTAGCTAATACCAGGCCATCTCACCTCACTTTTATTTAGGATGTTGACTTATGCATTCTATTTTGGTTTTGGCAACTTTCAGCTGCTCTAAATTCATTCTTTATACAGTGCATGTTCTAATTATTAATGGATGTTTGTAGAAGTTTCTGTTAAATTTTTAGTGTCTTCCAATTGAGAAACTACTTCCAATCTATCTAACAATATTTCTCTGTTATTCATAGGGTTTCTGAAGGCCTCTAATTTCAGAAGTGGGTGGTCAATAACTGTTTCTTAGTCTGTCTTAGTCTGGAAGATTTGCTGAAACCCTTCCCAACTTAGGTGACCCTGCAAGTGTTTAAAATGCCAGTGTCGTAGCTTTCAACATCATAGCAACATGCAGGCCATCCCAGCACCACAAATTGTCAGACAAGTGCTGTACACCTTAAGATCAAAATATAAACAAGGAAACATGCATACACAAAGTTTAAAACAAACAGCAACACACAAGTTGGAACCCCCAATACAGTAAGCTGGTGAGTTCTATACCCATAATAGCAAGCCATACAACAAGCAAGCATATAACTACTATTACACATGCATACTATGGGAAAGGTGTGCCTAGGATTTGTCCAGAGTTGATCTATCCAACCTGGGACAATTTCTGCTGGTTTCAGAGGAGCCTAGACTAGTCTGCTTTCCTAAAGATGGTGTCCTTGCCAGTCCAAGGGATGAATACCTCCCAGTTAGAAGAGGTGCCCTCTGTAATCTGGGAACTGACTTAAGGCCAGGTGTGGCACAATGCAGAGACTCTGGGATTCTTTGAGAGCTGTTGACTCCAGAAACTGGCTAGGTTGGGTGTGCTTGAAGCAGAGCTATGTCTCAGTGGGATGGGAGATAGATGTTGATGTAGTAGGAGGGTGAGGAGAATATTGCCCATCACCTGGTTGGGAGTGGGAACAGGGTCCAAGGAGGAGTATGGACCTTGTCAGCTGTGTGGATGACACTGCTGCCGCTGTCAACACTGCCCTGGTGAGTTCTGTCACAGAGGTCACTGTTTAAGTGGCTGACCCATGCTGTTTATTCTGTGTGTTTTTTTTCCTCTGCCTATTTGATGTTTCAATTCTGTTGCAGAACTTCAGTTGCTGTGGATGCCGCTGCCACTTCTGCGTCCCTCCTGGGTTCCCTAGTTATCACACAGTGTGGATATTTGTGAAAAATGGCTATGCTGTGTTCTTTATGGTTCTGTGTTTTGTTACTTTCATTTGATGTTTCAATATAGTTTCTTCCTTCAGTCTTTGAAGTACTTCTTTGTCTTGTCTTTTTAATCTGTAAGTTGAAGTGTTGTTATCCCTGTCTGTTATTCTTTCCTGGTGTCCTTGATGCAGAGGTTCTCACTTAAGAAGGCCCCTTGCCTAGTCTGCATCCTGAACCTAGGTAGACAGATTATTTCTGAGTTTTCAATTTTATTCCTTTGGCCAGCCTACTTGTCACTGCACTAGTACCACACTATTGTGGTAGATTACTCTGACTTTTGTAGAAGATTTTTAAGTTAGGGTGTGTGAGGCCTTCAGCTTTGTTTTTCTTCTTCAGTATCTCTTTGTCGTTCCAAGATATTTTCCTTTCTATCTGTGTTTCATTGATTACGCAAAGGCATTTGACTGCATGTATCATAACAAACTGTGGCTGACTCTGAGAAGAATGGGAATCCCAGAACATTTAATCGTGCTA
>NW_006400944.1:2007-3796 GCF_000299155.1 Elephantulus edwardii | reverse complement strand
TTTAGGGCTATTGTACATAGGGTCGCTATGAGTCGCAAACGACTCAACGGCACATAACAACAACAACACTGAGAAGAAGTAAATCCTGGAGTGGAAGTTTAAGAGCAAGGACTTTTTCTCAGGACCTTCCAGGAAAAGAAGATGTATGTGACAGTTATACTTAACAACTTTAAATTGAAGTCATACTGAGTGCATCACAAGAGACTGACAGCAGCATGATATGGTCAGAATCAAAGAAATCCTGATGGCTTGAGACTTAGGCCATCACATCAGGGCCTGGTCAATGGGAGACAGGTGTTGAATGTTGTAGGCAAAAGTAGGAGTAGGGAAAGGGTAGATAAAAACAAACAAACAAAAAAACCAAAACAAAAAACAAAACCCAAGCAAACATGTAGCTGGATGGGCAGCAACATTGAATATTAGTCTTTTTCTAACTGGTAAATGTCTTTCATCTGCTCTTTTCTGTAGAATGCTTGTCTGTCAGATACTATTATATATATTTAAAAATTGAGACAGACTAGGAAGAAGGATTAGCCATCCACTTCCGAAATTACAGGCCTTCGAAAACCCTATGTACAGTAGAGCACACTTAAGACTATCATTTGGACTAACAGACATGGCAATTGAAACTGAGATCTTAGAAATGGAAACACAGAGAAAGGAACAGCTGTAAGGGGACACTAGTGATTGGAAAGTGGAATGTGAGAAGCAAGAATGTAGGAAAATTGGACATTGTTAAGAAAGAAATGGAACACATAAATACTGGCATACTCGGTATTGGCGAAATGAGATGGCTTGGCATGGGACATTTTGAATCAAATGATCATATGCTTTACTATGCTGGGGACAAAAAGGTGAGAAAAAATGGGGTTGGTTTCATAATTTAAAATGTCATTTCTAGATCTATCCTGAAATACAATGTGGTGAGTGACAGGATAATATCCATACACATACAAGGAAGTCCAGTGAATACCACTATCATTCAAGTATATACACCCACAACTAGAGTCAAAGAGGAGGAAATGGAAGATTTCTACCAACTTTTGCAGTCAGAAATTGATCAAACATGCAATCAAGATGCATTAATAATGGGCGACTGGAATGCAAAAGTTGGGAACAGGCAAGAAGGATCAGTAGCTGGAAAACATGACCTCAGTGAGAGAAATGAGGCTGGAGATAGAATGATAGAGTTCTGCACATTCAATGTTTTCTTCATTGCAAATACCTTTTATAAGAAACATAAACACAGGCTATACACATGGATCTCACCTGATGGTATGCATAGGAATCAAATCGATTACGTTTATGGAAAGACTCGCTGGAGAAGCTCAATATCAGCAGTGAAAACCAGGCCAGGTGTTGATTTTGGGACAGACCACCAACGACTCATATGCAAGTTCAAGCTAAGGTTGAGGAAAATTAAGTGCACAGGAACAAAGATTTGACCTTAGGTCTATCCCACTCGAATTTCAAAACCATCTCAGGAACAGGTTTGAGGCCTTGAGCATCAATGAGCATAGACCAAAGGGGCTCTGCGAGGATATCAAGAAAATCGTCCATGAAGAGTGCAAAAGATCATTACAAAGGCTGAAGAAGAAAAGACCAAGATGGATGTCAGATGAGACTCTGAATATTGCATTAGAGCGCCAAGAAGTAGAAGCTAAAGGAAGAAACCAAAGAGCTGAACAGAAAATTTCAAAAGGCAGCTCAGGATGACAAAGCAAGATGCTATAATGAAATGTGCAGAGAGCTGGAGTCAGAAAATCAAAAGGGCCAAACTCACTCAGCG
>NW_006400944.1:0-1337 GCF_000299155.1 Elephantulus edwardii | reverse complement strand
GAAGAATGGGAATCCCAGAACATTTGATTGTGCTAATGCGAAACCTATACTTGGACCAAGAGGCAGTCATCAGAACAAAGCAGGGAGACACTGGATGGTTCAAAATCAAGAAAGGGGTCCGTCAGGGTTGTATTTTGTCTTCATACCATTTCAATCTGTATGCAGAACAGATCACCCGAGATGCTGGGCTGTACTAGGAGGAATGTGGCATCAGGATTGGTGGAAGAATCATCATCAACCTGCGTTGTGCAGATGGCACAACCCTGCTTGCTGAAACTGAGGACCTGAAGCACTTGCTGCAGAAGGTCAAGGACTGCAGTCTTCAATATGGAATGAAGCTCAACATCAAGAAGACAAAGATTGTCACCTCTGGGCCAATTGGCAGCATCAGTATGGATGGTGAAGAGATTGAGATAGTTAAGTTTTAGTTTACTTGGTTCCACAGTCAACATTCTTGGTAACAGCAGCCAGGAAAGTCAGCTGTGAGGGACCTCTCAAGAGTGTTGAAGAGCAATGACGTCAGACTGGAGACTAAAGTGCACCTAATCCAGGCTATAGTCTTTGCAAGTACATGCTGTGCATCAGAGAGTTGGACAATGAATGGGGATTACAGAAAGAGAATTGATGCCTTTGAGCTGTGGTGCTGGAGAACAGTGTTGGATATACCATGGACTGCTAGGAGAACAAACAGGTTTGTCTTGGAGAGGGTGAAGCCAGAATGCTCCTTGGAGTCAGGATTCTGAAGCTTCATCTGACATATTTAGGGCATGTTGCAACAAGGAACTGGTCATTGGAAAGGGACATCATGTTTGGAAGAGTGGAGGGACGGTGCAGGAGAGCAAGATCCTTGATGAGATGGATTGATTCTGTGAGTGGAGTGGTGGGAATGAATGTGTTTGAGACAGATTGGCACAGGATAGAACGGCATTAATGGCTCTTGTACATACGGTCACTGAGTGACAAGCCACTCGATGGCACATAACAACAACACTGAGAAGAATGGAAATTCCAGAACACTTAATTTTGGTCATATAAAACCTATACACAGTCCAAGAAGCAGTTGCAGAACAAAGTAACAGAAGCAGAACGAAGAAAGAATGCATCACTTAAAACCAGGAAATGTTACATCAAGATTGTATCCTGCCCGTTCCTCTCCTCCCCCTCCCTTCTCTGCTCTTCTCTCACTGTCTGAGGTGGCGGGCGGGTTCGCCTCCTTCTCAGCTCCATTTTACTTCTCCTGTCTTCCTTTTTCTCTTGAGTCCCCAAAACGTCCTGAGCTCTTCCACTGTTGCCTGAGGGTTGATTTACAACCCCCCTCGCACACTAGAGTCCCTGTA
>NW_006400943.1:11922-12460 GCF_000299155.1 Elephantulus edwardii | reverse complement strand
GACAGGATCGCTATGAGTTGCCTATGACTCAATGGCACTTAACAACAACAAAGTAAAACTGAGTTTATTAAGAAAATTTACTGAAAAACTATAAAAAGTGTAAAAGTAAGTATAAGCCTGTGCTTGAATAAAAAATAAAGTAGGAATAGTAGTAAATTTTAAATATAAGAATTGATGCCTTTGAGCTGTGGTGCTGGAAAAGAGTATTGAATATACACCATAGACTACAGAGAGAACAAACAGATTGGTCCTGGAGAGGGTGAAATCAGGTTGCTCCTTGGAGGCAAGGATTTTGGAGCTCCTTCTGACATATTTGGGCATGCTGGAAGAAGGGACCAGGCTTTGGAGAGTAACATCATGGTTGAAAGGGTGGAGGGACAGCGCAAGAGACAAAGAACCTCGATAAGATGAATTGACTCAGTGACTAAGGTAATGGGGGTAGGTGTGTCAGAAACAATAAGTTGGCTCAGAGTAGAGCAGGGTTTAGGGCTGTTGTACCTAGGGTCGCTATAAGCCGCAAACAGCATATAACAACAAC
>NW_006400943.1:3022-8552 GCF_000299155.1 Elephantulus edwardii | reverse complement strand
TTTATCTTCTCCTGTTGTAGGTTTTTCAGGATACTTGGAAGACTGTTTATGTTGTGGATTAGGACTTCTAGTGTTGTCCCTAGCTTTTCTGTAATGAAGTTTATAGTCCTTGGTTTTAGTGCTAGGTCCATGATCCACCTTGAGTTGGTTTTTGTGTATGGAGTGAGGTGTGGGTCTTGCTTGAGTCTTTTGCAAGATCCCCTTATTTTGTGACTGTTGACACCAAGTGTATAAACTGTGGATCCAAGCAAGATGTGGCTGTTGATGGCTTCAATCTCCTCTCCATCTACCATGATGCTACCTATCAGTCCAGTGGTAGGAATCTTTCTTTTCTTGTCTTTGATATGCAGTCTGTATTGTAACAAGTGCTTCAAGTCATCCTCATTTTCAACAAGCAAGTTTGTGCTATCTATATAATGCAGGTCATTGATGAATCTCTCTGCAAACTTGACACTACACTCTTCTTCACAGAGTCTAGCTTCTCAGATAAATTTGCTCTACACACACATTCAATAGGTACAGAGATAGAATACAGCACTGACACACTCCTTTCTCAATTTTAAATCATGCTGTTCACACAACAGCCTCCTGATCCAGGAATAGGTTCCGCATATTGTTGTTGCTGTTATTTGCTGTCGGGTCACCTGCAACTCATAGCAACCCTATGTACAAAAGCCCTAAACCCTGCTCTATCCTGTGCCAATCTCATTGTCTCTGACACCCCTACCCCCAGTACTCCAAACACTGAATCAATCCATCTCATCAAGGGTCTTCCTTTCCTTTGCTGTCCCCCTACACTCCCAAGCATGACATCCCACTCTGAGGACTGGTCCCTCCTTGCAACTTGTCCAAAGCATGTTAGACAAAACTTCAGAAT
This sequence comes from Elephantulus edwardii, assembly GCF_000299155.1. Lineage (NCBI taxonomy): Eukaryota > Metazoa > Chordata > Mammalia > Macroscelidea > Macroscelididae > Elephantulus > Elephantulus edwardii. The sequence goes on along the minus strand of NW_006400943.1, from coordinate 7,675 downwards.
CCTTGCCTCCAAGGAGCAGCCTGTTTTAACCCTCTCCAGGATGAGCCAGTTCGTTCTCTTAGCAGTCCATTGTATATTCCATACTCTTTTCCAACACTGCAGCTCAAAGCCATCAATTCTCCTTCTGTCATCCCTAGTCAACATCCAGCTTTCTGATGCCTAGCAAGTGATTGCAAAGACCATAGCCTTTATCAGGCTCACCTTAGTCTCCAGAACGATATCATTGCTCTTCAGTACTTTGGAGAGGTCTCTAGCAGCAGACTTTCCTATCGCAATACACTTTTTAATTTTCTGACTGCTGTTGCCAAGAGTGTTGATTGTGGAATCAAGCAAATGAAATCTGTGAACAATCTCAAATCTCTTCACCATCTATCCTGATGCCCTCAATCGTCCCAGTGGCGAGAATCTTCATTTTCTTGATGCTGAGCTTCAATCCAATTGAAGGTGGCAGTCCTTGACCTTCTGCAGCAAGTGCTTCAGATCCTCCTTAGTTTCAGGAAGCAGGGTTGTGTCATCTGCATAACGCAGATTGTTGATAAGTCTTCCACCAATCCTGATGCCACATTTCTCCTCACAGAACCCAGCCTCCTGCATACTTTCTTTTGCATGTAGATTGAAAAGGTGCAGTGATAGGACACATCCCTGGCATACCCCCTTTCCAATTTTGAACCATTCTGTTTCCTTGCTCTGACAACTGCCTCTTGGTCCAAGTATAGGTTTCACATGAGAACAATCAAGTGTTCTGGGATAGGTTCTGCATGAGCACAATTAAATGCTCTGGGATTCTATTTTCTCAATGTTAGCCACAACTTGTTACGATCCACACAGCCAAATGCCTTTGCACAGTCAATAAAGCACAAGTTGTTGTAGTTACATGCCGTCATGTTACTTGCGACTTGTAGTGACCTTATGTACAACAGCTCTGAACCCTGTCCTATACTGACTGATCCAAACTTATTGTCTCTTACACACCTACCTCCACAACCTCAGTCAGTGATTGATTTAATCTCATCTAAGGTCTTCCTCTCTTGCACTGGCCCTGCACCCTCCCAAGCATAATGTCTCTCTCCAAGGCCTGGTCCCTTTCTGCAACTTGCCAAAGGAATGTAGGGCAGAGCTTCAAAATCCTTGCCTCCAAAGAGCAGATTGGATTCATCCTCTCCAGGAAGAAACTGTTCTCCTAGCAGTCCATAGTATATTTAATACTCTTCTCCAGCACCACAGCTCAAAGGTATCAATTTTTCTTCTATAATTCCTAGTCATTGTCTAGTTTTTTGATGCACAGCATGTAATTGCGAAGACCATGGCCTGGATCAGGCACATCTTAGTCACCAGACTGACATCGTTGCTGTTCAGTACTCTGTAGGTGTCTGTGTCAGTACCTCAAGTGTTGATAGTGACGAAGCAAACTAAAGCTGTTAACAATCTCGATCTTTTCACTATCAATCATAATGTTCCAAATCAGCCCAGTGGTGAGAATCTTCATTTTCTTGATGTTGAACTTCAATCCACATTGAAGGCTGCAGTCCTTGACCTTCTGCAGCAAGCGCTTCAGGTCCTCCTCAGTTTCAGCAACGTTGTGTCATCTGCTTAGAGCAGATTGTTTATGAATCTTCCTCCAATCCTGATGCCACACTTCCCCTCATAGAGCCCAGCCTCCTGGATGATCTGCTCCACATATAGATTGAAAAGGCATGGAGATAGGACTCATCCCTGGCTTACATCCTTCCCAATTTCAAACCATGCAGTGTTTTCTTGCTCTATTCTGATGACTGTCTCCTGGTCCAAATATAGGTTTCCTATAGACATTCAAACACTTCAAGCTCAACATACTGCTTTAGCTAACACTTCTTTAAATACCAAAATCTTCTCCCTCTCCTTCATCTCAACATCCAGTGACTGCCCCATTGCCTTAAATGACTTGGCTGCCTGTAGATTGTAACAGTGAAAAGGTGACATAAAGCAGGTTGAAGGCTACTTCTTCCCCTAACAATTAAAGAGCTCCAAAGTCTTTTAAGGACCAAAAATCTAAAGTCTCCTGCATTTTTAACCCCATGTAAGGAATTAAAAGTGGTGAAAGTTTGAAAATATGAAAAACAAGTGATAACAAAAGGATATGATTAGATATTGTAATTAAACAATTACAGTAATCAATGTCAGTTAATTTCATAAAAGAAAATGTTTATTAAAGATTGTATGACATTAAAAAAAATTCCTTCCAGATGAAAAAACAAAATTCTTCCAGGTGGTTGTCCAGGTAAACTGTTCAAATTTCTTGTCACAGGTTATTGAGCACGTCCAGGACTGTATCTGTTCATTAAAATACATCAACAGGTATTACATCAATTCCTGGGGCCTTATTTCTTGCCAATGCCTTCTGTGCTGTTGAAATTCTTCCTTAAGTACCTTTGGATCTTATATGCTGTTGTTGTGGTAGTTGTATGTGCCATTGAGTTGCCTATGACTCAAAGCAACCCTAATTACAACAGCTCTGAAGCCTGCCCTGTACTGAGGCAATCTCACTGATTCTGAAATATTTACCCCATTGCCCTAGTTACTGTAACAATCCATATCATCTGGGTTCTTCCTTTCCTGCGCTGTCCCTCCACTTTTCTAACCATGATATCCTTCTCCAAGGACCATTCTCTCCTGCCTATGTGCCCAAAGTATGTGAGACAGAGCTTCAAAATGCTAGCCATCAAAGAGAAACTTGGTTTCACTCTCTCCAAGACCCATTTATTTACTTGGTATTCCATGGTAGGTTCAAGACTCTTCTCAAGCACCACAACTGAAAGGCATCAGTTTTTCTGTCATCCTTAATCATTGTGAAGCTCTGTGATGCATAGCAAGTAATGCTGAAGACTATGGCCGGGATCAGGCACACCCTAGTCTCTGGATCGACATCGTTGCTTCTCAGTACTCTCAAAGGTCCCTGACAACAGATATACCTAAATGCAATTAATCTTTTGATTTCCTGAGTGCTGGTGCCAAAAATGTTAATTGTGGAGCCAAGCAAGCTGTAACTGTTAACAACCTCAATCTCTTCTCCATCTGTCATGGTGCTGCTAGTTGGTCCAGTGGTGATAATCTTTGTCTTCTTGAGGTTTAACTTCAATCCATATTAAAGACAACAGTCTTTGACCTGTGGTAAGCTCTTCAAGCCCTCCTCAGTTTTAGCAAGGTTATGTCATCTGCATAATATAAGTTGTTGATGAGTTACCCTTCTAATCCTGATGCCACATTCCTCCTCATAGAGCCCAACCTCCTGGGTGATCTGTTCTGCATATAGATTGAAGAAGAATGGAGACATAACACATCCCTGAAACACACTTTTCCTGATTTTGAAGCAGGCAGTTTTTCCTTGTTCTGTCTGAGGACCATTTGCTGAGCCAACTATAGATTTTGCATGAGTATAATCAAGTGTTTTGGGATTCTCATTCTCCTCAAGGTTACCCACAATTTGTTGTGATCCACACAGTCAAATGCTTTTGCATAGTCAATAAAACACAGATTGACTTTCCTCAGGTATGCTTTTCTTTCTGCTAGGATCCATCCGACATTGGCAATAATGTCTCTGGTGCCATGACCTCTTCTAATCCCAGCTTGTGTTTCTCTGTCAATGTACTATTCCAGTTATTTCTTCAGAGGGATTTTGCTTGTGTGTGATCTTGTTCAATGATTGCTACACTTTGTCAAGTCACCTAATTTTTTTTGCAAAGGGAATATATTTGGATCCCTTCCAGTCTGTTGGACATGTAGTTGTCCTCCAGTTTTCTTGGCACATCCAGCACAACATCTGTTTGTTGAAATATGTCAATTGGCATTCTATCAATTCCTAAGGCTTTCTTTTTTTTCTAAGTCCTTGAGAGCAACCTATACTTCTCCTTCATCAGCATTGTCTCTTGATCAAATGTTTCTTTAAATCTTCTATGTCAGCCAATTCTCTTTGGTACAGTGACTCTGTACACTCCTTCCATCATCTTTTAATGCTTCCTGGATCATTCAGTATTATGTTCATAGTATTGCAACTCGCAGCTTGAATGTGTTCTTTAGTTCCTTCAGCTTAAAAAATGCTGAGCAAGTTCAGTCCTTTTGATTATCTGACTCCAGCTCTTGCACATTTCATTATAATACTTTGCTTTGCCTTCCCGAACTACACTTTGAAATCTTCTAGTCAGTTCCTTAAACTGTTGATTTCTAATGCAATATTCTGAATCGCTTCTGACTTCCATTTTTGTTTTGTCTTCTTCATCAATCTTTGTAATCACCTTTACAGCCTTCATGGATGACATTCTTGATGTCCTCCCACAGTTCACCTGGTCTTCATCCATTAATGATCAAGACCTCAAACCTGTTCCTGAGTTGGTTTTTAAATTCAGATGGGATAACTTTCCTAACCTAAGAAAACCACAAACAAGAAAATGTTAAACAAAAAAAAATCAGATGGGATAGACTCAAGATGAAATTTTGATTCTTGTTGCTTTGACTTGACTTTTTTTGCTTTAATTTGAACTTGTATATGAGTATTTGATGGTCTCTTCCACAATCAGCACCTGGTCCAGTTTTCACTGGTGATATTGAATGTCTACAATGATTCCATCACAGATGTAATCGAAGTGATTCCTGTGCCTACCATCAGGTCAATACAAGTGT
>NW_006400943.1:0-885 GCF_000299155.1 Elephantulus edwardii | reverse complement strand
TTCTTCTATTCTTAAGGAGTGCTTTGCTTGTGAGGCAGGACTAGGGAAAAGTTATTGCCCTGAGCTTCTGCTACAGAACTGTTGTTTAGTGTCTCTGCGCTTTTTTTTTTTGCACCACACTGCTGTCACAATAGGATAATGTCCAAAGTGAGGGGTTGGTCTCCCCTAGATCTAGTATGCTGGTGGTGTTATTTCGCTCGAGGGTTGCAGGACTGAGGCTGGACTCAGGCCTGCAACTGTTCCATTTTTCATTTGATACCTGATTGTAATTTACTCAGGTGGAATTCTGGGAGAATGGGCATCACCTGATTAGGAAGGGTAGAAAGTGGTTTCAAAGTCTGGCCAATGTGAAGCTATGGGTTTCCTGATGCTGAGTTAGGTGGCAAAATGTGAACACAAATTCTGGCTATGTGTGGAGCTCTGAGCTTTCCAATGTAGGCCAGGGACTGAATGTTTCTGTTTTGCCTTGGATGCCTGATTGTTAACGATACCAGTGGAATCCTGGGAGAATAGGCATTACCTGATTAGGAAGAGTAGAAGGTAGTCTCAAAGTTCTGCCATATGCAAATCCCTGGGGTTCATGGTGCTAAATGCTACTTCTTGAAATGGTTTCATTGTTGACTGGTTTGGTTTTGGTACAGTTGCTCTTTCATCTTTTATACTTCCTCCAGAATTTATTTATTATTAATTTCAATGAAAATTTACAGAGACTTTGGATTTCCATTCATTCATTGTTGCACTTTTCTCCCTGCCCACCCCTCCCCATCTCCAGTAAACTCATCTCTTTGAAAAGTAAAAGAAACATTCTTTCATGGTTTTACAATCCCTCTTCCCAGGTCCACTCCACTATGCAGCCTTGTTCTGGACTCCTGTCATGACAAAAAT
>NW_006400942.1:12469-13090 GCF_000299155.1 Elephantulus edwardii | reverse complement strand
CAATAGTTCTGTAAGTAAAGTAACCATTACTTCTATTTTACAACTGAGAAAAATCTAGATTCCAGAGAATAAGTCAATAATTCACAAAGCTTGAACTCAAACTCAGATCGCTTGGCTCCAAACCCATTGTCTTTTCCATACCCTCAATAATATCACAATTGACAGAAAAGATTCTCTCTTTGAAAAGATAATATATAAAACTCAGCTCATTATTCACAGGTGATGAGACTTGGATAGAGGTAATAATAGCACCACTGGCTTTTTTAGGTCACCTGTATATTTGAGCATTTAGGCAGTGACCCTGTAAACTGATATGGGAAGTGGCTTTATACTGACTCTCCGCTTTGCTTCACAAATGCCCATAATATCAAATCTCTATGGTATTTTCCTGGCAAACTAAGTTCCATCCTGGCGATGCTCAATAAATTTGAAAATTTGTATTATCAAGCCAGGAATACATAGAGAGACCACCATAGAACTGGTAGACTGGAGTTAAATTTTGGTACAATAGCTATAGTAGTTGTTGTGTGCCATTGAGTTAATTAAAATAGACCCAAAGCTGATCCTCCAACAGGTTCTGAGAGGCAGCAAATCACATGGGAGAAGATTGCCTATGCTTCC
>NW_006400942.1:2637-12369 GCF_000299155.1 Elephantulus edwardii | reverse complement strand
TGTGCCATTGAGTTAATTAAAATAGACCCAAAGCTGATCCTCCAACAGGTTCTGAGAGGCAGCAAATCACATGGGAGAAGATTGCCTATGCTTCCATGGAACAGATGATGGATTTGAACCATGTGTCTTTAGGATTGTAGTGCAGCTCTTTAGCACTGGGTCAGGTGCCGCCAAATTGACTACCACTCAGTAGTGACCCTGTGGACCACAGATCTGAACTTCATCCTATCCCGAACCATCATCTCATTCTCAATCTCATGTACAAACTCATTCTTACAATTGTTGTATCACTCCATCTCCCTGAGAATCTTCCTCTCTTGCAGTGACCCTCTGCCTTTCTCAGTATGATAACTTTTTTCAAAGGAATGTCTCCACTTGACAGTGTGTCCAAAGTATGTGAGAGGAAAATCATTATACTTGTCTTTAAGGTGCATACTGGTTGCACTTACTTCACAACAGACTTGCTTGAACATGGACATTTCTCCAATACCACAGTCCAGTCTTTTCTGTCATCTTTAGTCATTGTCCAACTTTCAGATGCATAGGAAACTGAAAAGACTATGGCTTATGTTGGGGACACCTTACTCCTTAAACTGACTTCCTTGCTCTTTCACACTTTAATATTGTATGGGTTACTAATAAGGGTTAGCAGTTATTGAGTAATTGCTACAAGATGAGCACTGCTTGAAGTAATTTCTTCCACAGATTTGGCTAGCATCTACTTCCTAAGCAACATGTCTTCGGAAACTCTATGAACTTTGATAAATGATAATAGTTATGAAAGGCTTCAGGCCTTTTGTTCATAGGGTCACTATGAGTCGTGCTCAACTCAATGGAAATCAACAACAACCACCACCATCACCGTTACAATAAATGAGTATAACCATCTCCTTTTTTACAGGTAAAAAAATGAAAACACAGACAGGTATAGATAGACCCTGCCCAAAGTGACAAAGTTGTTCTGGGATAAAGTGCGAGTTTGAACCCACGAGTGTGATTTCTGAGGCTGTTTTTAATTACTTTATCATTCTTCCATTGTACAAATGTGAATATAAAAAGTAAACTTCTTTAAAGCAACATCTGAAATGGAATTAGTGAGGATAATTGACCGTTTCTCCGTTTACTTCCCATGTGGCATGCCACCAAGGCTGGTTATTAAATGACCTCAGCAACACCATCTTCAATCCAGAGGCTCCAGTTGAACAAGGATGTGAGTCTTTAGCGACATCTTCACAGCACTTATTACTTTTACAATAGATGTCATCATCTATGCAATTACGCATTTCTTATTTCTTCTTCCAGGCTATAAACTCTGGGAGACCACGGACAGTGTAAAGTCTGTGCTCATGATTTTTCCAGTAATGGTCAGACTATAATAAGAATTTAATAGTAAAGAGAGCTAATAATGTTTATTGAGCTCCCCCACCCATATCTAGCACTAAGTGCATTACATACTCTAACTTATTTAGTGTAAAAACTCCATGCCTTAGAACAGATGAGGGGAAGAACTTTCTGAAAGCAATATATGATTACGCATTATATATGTGGTAACAATCTGAAAAATGGAGCATTTGTGGGGTGGGCTGTGGGGGGGGGGAGAGAAGGGAGAGTGGTGAGGGAGGAAAATAGCAATAATGAATAATAATAATAAAACCCACAAACTCCTTTGAGAGAGTCCTATTATCATCACTTTCACTTATCGATGAAGAAATTGAACTTCGAGCACTTAATGTGTCCAGTGGTAGTACAGATGGAGTCTGAATTCCAAGCCAGGCTGTCTAACTCCAGAACTTGCACCCTATTTTATTAATGAATATATTGTTGTTTTTATGTGCAGTTGAGTCGGCTGTGACTCATAGTGACCCTATGCACAGTAGCTCTGAACCCTCTTCTATCCTGGACTAATCTTACTGTCTCTGACACAGCTTCCCCTACTGCCTCAGTCACTGTGTCAGTTCATCTCATGCACATTCTTCTCCTCCTGCATTGTCCCTCCACTATTACAAGCATGACTCCTTTTCTAAGGACTGGTTCCTCCTGGTGACCTGTGAGATGAAGCTTCAAAATCCTTGCCTCCAGAGAACAGCTTGGTTTCATCGTCTACAGTATAGACTTTTTTGTTCTCTTGGCAGTCCAACTCTCTTCTCCAGCACCACAATAAAGACATTGATTTTTTCTTCTGTTGTGCTTATTCATGTCCAGCTCTCTGATGCATAACAAGTAATTGTGAAGACCATGGCTTTGATCAGGTGCACCTTAGTCACTAGACTGACTTCTTTGCATTTCAGCACTCTGGAGAGGTCCCTGACAGCAGACTTCCCTAATCCAATCCATCTTTTGATTTCTTGGCTGCTAGTTCCAAGAGGGTTAATTGTGGACCTGAGCAGACGAAAGTTGTTGACAATCTCAATCTCTCCTCCCTCTATCATGCTGCTTCCAATTGGCTAAGTGGTGAGAATCTTTTGTTTTCTCGATGTAGAGCTTTAATCTATATTGAAAAGTGCAGTCTTTGACCTTCTGCAGCTGATGCTTCAAGTCCTCCTTGGTTTCTGCAAGCAATGGTGTGGCATTGGCATAATGCAAGTTGTTGATGAGTCTTCCTTCAATCCTGACCCCACATTCCTCCTCATAGAGCCCAGCCTTTCAGATGATCTGTTCTGCATATAGATGGAAAGGGTATGAAGATAGGATGCATCCCTTAATCTGGCATCCCCAGTGCCGACCTCAAGGGCCAAAACCCAGAGTTCAGTATCTATTACTGGCCCCCCAAAGCAAACCCACTTTGGTCAAGTCTATTCTGATATGATGACCTTAGGGGATAGAGCAGAACTGGCACTGATATTTACAAAGCTGTAAATGCAGATTGCCTTGTCTTCCTTCCAAGAATTGCTTGTGGATCCAAACCACCAACCTTGAGGATAGCAGCTAAACATTTAAACTACTATGCCACTGGGCCTCCAGGGTCCTTATTAAAACTTTCAAACGTATTTCTGTAAAGTCAGAATTGAAACTCCATTGAGTTTCAAGGGCTGTAAGTTACAGGAGTTTATTGCCTGTTTTTCTGTCATAGAGTCACTGGTGGATTGGAATCGTCAGAGAGGCATGGCCTTGGGTTAATTGTGCAACTTCCCAAGACATGCACCACCAGAACTCCCTATTATGACAGCTAAAATTATAACTATTTCTAATATGATTGAGACTAGAAGGAGGAAATCATTCTATAAATCCCCCAAATCTATGACACTGGCTTACAAGGCTAGCATGTCCACAGGGATAAAGATGTTATTACAGGATGGGAAGTTACCCTTCTCATGTGGTGGCAAAACATTTGGCAAACACTTGCTCATGACTAACTTGGAAGTGAGACCATGTGTCTCATGAGCTTTTGCTTCTAGAGGAAGTGATTGAACGAGAGAAAAATATTGCTGTGTATCATATTGGCTGCTTCCTTGACATTTTAAACAAAATTCTGAAAGAACGAAGCCTGGAGAGTTTGTAAGTCATAATGACAGGTAACTGAGCAGGGCTAAGGAAGATCAAAGAAGAATGTATGCTTTGAAGTGAGTGTTGGTGAAGAATACGAAATATACCATGGTCTGCCAGAAGAACGGAGAACTCTGTCTTGAAGGACGTGCAACTAGGGTGCTCTTTAGAGCCAAGAATCAAGAAACGTCATCTCACGTACTTTGTGCATGTGGTCAGGACCGGTCAACCCTTGGAAAAAGACATCATGCCATGTAGGGAAGAGGGAAGGTCAGTAAAAAAAGGAAGGTCCTCGATGAGATGTATCGATGCAGTGACTGCTTTAATAGGCTTGAGCTTGGTGGAGATGGTCACGATGGCACAGCGCAGGACAAGATTCTATCTCATCTTCTCTTCAGCAGATCATGGTAAGTTGACGTTAACAACAATGAAGACGATTCTCTCCACCCATGGGCTTCAGCATAAAGTGACCAGGGATCTGGTAATGGAAGACTTTCTGGTAAAGAAATAGCTAATTGCTTCTCTACAGAAAGGCAGGAGGTAAGGCGGGATATAGTCCGAGTTTTTAAAATACTTTTTTATTTCTCCCCCCCAGCCTCCCCCGGTCACTTTCACTGCTCCCGGACAGGTCTTAGTGCTGGTGTTGGTGCTTTGGAAATAAAACAAGCAAACCAACAACTTCTGTGTGCCAGCCCCTAACAATTACTTGGAGGGAATTACTTTTACCTCCACTTTACAAATGATAAGTTAAAAGAGGGTAAGTAGTTGTATAGTGTGTTGTTACCTGTTGTATGGCTAACGAAAAGGTCTGTGGTTTGAATCCAATGGGTTGTTCTGTGGGAGAAAGGTAGGTATCTTCTTCCCAGGAAGATTTAGCACGTGAGTAAAGATAGAGGGCTCATATGAATCACTTTGACTTGACAGTTGTTGTTGCTGTTAGGTGTCGTTGAATCGACCGTGACTCATAGCAATCCTATGAACAATAGATATGGACCTTGCTTTATTTATTCTTTGACATCCTATCCACCTTCGATGTATTAGAGCCCATTGCAGTAGTCAGTGTGTCCACCCATCTTGTTGAGGGTCTTTCTCTCATTCTCTCACCTTCTACCTTTCCCAGCATGATGTCTTTTTGCAAGACCTGACCCCTGCTGACCCCCCAACCCAAGTGTCTGGTACCAACTCTCCTCATCCTTGCCTCTAAGGAGCACCCTTCCTGACAGCCCTAGTTTTTGGATGTTACATCATGTTGCTTTTGGTTTGATGCTGACTCGTGAGACCTGACGTATAACAGAGCTACCCTTTGCCTGACTGTGCACATCATCACAGTGCTTGAATCCACTTTGGTAGCGACCGTGTTAATCCGTTTCTGTGAGGACTCTCCTCATTTTGGCTCACACTTTACCAAACATGATGTCCTTTTGCTGTGCTTGGTCTTTCCCGAGGATGAGCCCCAAGTCAATCATGGTGCTTTAAATAGTGGAGATGAGATTTGAACCTAGATCAGACAGGTTCTAAAAATCTAGACTTTGCCCACTCTAAGATCTAGATTTTCCCCTACTATAAAATGTAGGCCTTCCCTGCCTGGATGGAATAGTCCTCTTTGAACTAGCGGTTGGCATGTTGCTATGAGAAGTAATGTCTTGGTAGCCTTAGTGTATGGAGCTGTCACCTCTGGCACTGTTTTATATATAGATTTCAATGTGAGGGACTGGTCTGTGTCAGAACGTGCCATCTACTCGACACGCTGCCGGCCCTTGCTGTGCTGGGAACGGCTGTGGTGCATACACGTTGCCACTCTTAGCAAGTGCTCAGGCTCCCGTGCTGAGCACAGCCGGGCTCCGACGCTGGCGTTTGCCAGGAGGGCTACAGTGCTTTCTCCACAAGGGGAAAAAAAAATCATTTTTATTGATCTCCAAAAGAGAAAGTTGACATTGCTGTTCATAATTAAGACATTTATTTTTCCTTTTGAGGAACACTAGGAAAAGCAAGACTATATAGAAAGGGTGCCAGTTATATTAGGACAAGCGAAATGCAACAGAGAAGCTTTATTTTAACATTTTCAGGTCATAAAAGTAGAGAAGTTAACATCCCGGGGGCAAGCTCACACCTGTTCGAAGCTGGCATTTACAGTTTATTCAACAAACTCTAATCTAAACAAGTTTAGTGGATTAGCTGCCTTAATCCTCTCCACACCATGCTCTAACTGTCCACATTATAGACACAGGAGCCTAGGCACACAGCAGTTAAGTAACTTGCCCAGAGTAACCCAGCTGACTGGTAAAGTCAGAACATACTGAATACAGATCCTGGTAAAAGGCTGCTTAGCTCCAGAACCTTGACTCTTAGTCATTGCACTCTAAGCTCTTGTATCATTCATCATTGAGAGATTCCTCAGCTGTCAATCATCCTTAAGCAACAATTGTGCATTTATTACTGTCAGGCCCTTTTATGCAATATTTAAACCTCATAATAACATTAGTGGGAGCTCTGGTGGCGTGGTGTTAAGAAGCTGTGCTGGAATCCAGAAGACATATGGTTTGAAATCACCAGATGCTCTGTAGGAAAAGGATGGGCAATCTCTTTCTGTGAGATTAAAAACTGCTTCTGAAAACCTGCCGGAGGGTCAGCTCTGGGTCACTTCTGACTTGATGGTACACACCAGTAGCACCAATAACATTAGGGGATGTTGTGGTTTTGTGCCCTTGAGTCTGAACCAGTTCTGAGCTTACCCTGCAGTGGGTTTTCAGAGGCCATAAATCACACAGGAGGAGGTGGATCATCTTTCACCACCCATGGATCACCACCCAGTTGGTGGGTTTGAACTGCCTGTCTTTGGCTTGGCAGCAGAATTCCTTACCCTATAGGTCACATTAATAGATAGCTACACTTGATAGTGCTCATGCAAAACCTATGCTGTGGTCCTCAGAACAGAACAAGAAAACACTGCGTGGTTCCAAATCAGGAAAGGAGTATGTCAGGGTTGCATCCTGACTTCATACCTTTTCAATAAGTATGTAGCACAGAACATTTGGGAGGCTGGACTTTATGAGGAAAAACATGTTATCAGGATTGGAGTCATCAACCACATGTGTTGTGCAAATGACACAACCTTGCTTGTTGAAACTGAGGAGGACCTGAAGCTGCAGAAGGTCAATGACTGTAGTCTTCAATACGAATTGAAACTCAACATCAAGAAAAGAAAGATTCTCACCACTGGGCCAATTGGCAGCACAATGCTAGAGAAGAAATGGAATTTGTTAACACTTTATCTTGCTTAGCTCCACATTTGACACAAACAGTCAGGAAATCAAAAGAAGAACTGCATTAGGGAAATCTGCTTTCACCTCTCCAAAGTGTTAAAGAGCAATGGTGTCAGTCTAGAAACTAAGGTGTACATGATTCAGACCAGTCTTTGTGATTTCTTGCTATCCATCAGAGCATTGCACAGTGACTAAGGATGACAGAAGAAGAATTGATGCCTTTGAGTTGTGGTGCTGGAGAAGAGTGTTGAACATTCCAAGGACTGCCAGAAGAACAAACAGGTCTGTCTTGGAGAGAGTGAAATCAGACAGCTTTTAGAGGCAAGTATTTTGAAGCTCCATCTCACATACTTGTGGCATGTAGCCAGGAAAGACCAGTCCTTGGAGAAAGACATCATTCTTGGAATGGTGGAGGGACCACACAGGAGAGGAAGACCCTAGATGAGATGAATTGACACAGTAACAGGGATAATGGAGATAGGAGTTATTGGAGTTAGTGAGACTGGCTCAGGATAGGGCAGGGTTCAGAGCTATTGTACATAGAGTTGCTATGAGGTGTGGGCAACTTAACGTTACATAATAGCACAACAACTGTTTTAATCTCTGAGGTTCAGATAAGTTAGAATTATTGTCTAAATATCAGAGCTGGCATTAAAACTCATGCCTTTCAGACCTCCAATCTGCTTTGAAAGAACAGCATTTGCTTTGGCTCTTCCACACCAAGACCTGTGCCTGAAAAATATTTTCAAATTTTAGCAATAACTGAGTAAAATATATACACTAATTCATGTGTTAAGAACTTCTAGTTTGGGCTTGCTGAAGAAATTCCCTGTCTCAGAACACTTCCATTTATAGCTCTGCATCTCTAGAAACTATAACATAACCTCTCGACAGTGGGTAATTAACAGAACCGTAAAATATTCCCACAAATGGCATCTGCAGAAACAAGGTGAGATGAAGAGCTGTCAGTTGAGCCAATCCCATTTGAAACTCATTTAACCAAAGGGAGATAAGGGAGAGATGCATGGCTGTTTGTTGCAGGATCATTTAACTAACAGCTGTGTGCTTCCAAATTAAACCTTCCACTTAAAAATGCTGAGAGGGAGAGAGAGAGAGAGAGAGAGAAAGAGAGAAACAGACACACACACACACACAGAAACAGAGAGAGAAGAGTGAGTGAGTGAATATGTGTGTTTGTGGGGTGTATGTGTGTTTGTGTGTTTATTCATTGGTCTTTCAGTTGGCTGTACAGAGGGAACTCATGGTTTCTGTGATGCTAAACACTGTGGCATTGATGTATCAAATGTGATAATGGTTACACATGGTGGACAGTGTTTGTGGAGCTCCCAGATGGAAGCAGGAGTGGCATCCACTTCCAAAATAGCTTGCCTCCAGAAACTCTATGATCTTAGAGAGACGATGAAAGTTAAACAAATGTTCTGATTTTTCATTCATAGGGTGGCTATGAGTCGTCTATGACTCCATGGCATTTATCAACCATAAATATATATATATATATATATGAACATATATACATATGACTTTAAATTACCAAATTACATTAATTATCTGGAAGTATGTTTCTCAATAAACTTGAATCTTGGACATATCTCTAAAATTCCCTGGGCCTTCATTTCTCCATTTATCTTTTTGTAGAATGGATGTCTACAAACTTGTAAGGAAGGTAGAAACCCACCAGAATGGCTCAAAATGAGGAGCTCTGGTAGCTTAGTGGTAAAGAATTGTGTGGCCAAATGCAAAGACAGAATGGGTAAAATGCAACAGAAAATCGTAAGTTTGGTAAGAATGTGAAACAAAGGAAATGCTCATGCATGGCTGGCAAGCGTATGAGCTGGTACCACTACCTTCAGAAGCTCTTGGGCCTTGTTTATTAAAGAGAAAAGAAGGTTATGCTCCACATAGCTCACCAGTAGGCACAGGCTGCTGTTGTTAAGAGCCCTCTCGTCAGAAGTGACTTCTAGCTGATACTCCAGAGGATTTTCAGAGGCTGTAAATCACAGGGGAGGAATTTGTTCATCTTTCTCCCATGAAGCAGCTGGTAGATTCAAACTGCCCGCCTTTGGTAGCAGTGCAACCCCTTCCCTGTTTATGAGTTTAATAAAAATACTTGTGTCCACAGAAACACAGTGCCCATTAATGGAAACAAAATAGATATAATTATCTGAGACAGGGTTGTAGTTGTTAGGGCCTTTGAGGTGATTCTAAACTCACAGAAACCAAAGAAGTCATTGACCTTGCAAAACTCTTTCCTGTGATTTATGGTGGCATTTCTGTCACCAAAGTCATATTTTCCAGCTGGTGAGCCTTCCTATTTGTTTCCAGCTTTTGTTTTCCACTCACCAGTAGTTATCCATGCATCTTAATTTCCTGTTCCATCAATTATAGACTACAGAATTGGTAAAAATCTTCAGGTTATTCTCCTTGGCCGTGAGTAGTTGGTGCTTGAACTTGGAACTCTTTCTCACTGTCATTGAGTTGGAACCTAGTCACAGCTAACTCACCAGTGGGTTGTTGGAGGCTGTACATTGCACAAGATGAAGTTGCTCACTTTTCTTCCTGGGAGCCACGAATGGATTAAAACCACCAGAGCGACCCTGCCTTTGGGTTAGCAGTGCGATTACATAATCAGAACATTACTTGGTCTTCTCTGAAGAGATATTTTCCCATTACTGAGATCCCATGCTCTGCCAAGAGAACAAACAGGTAAGTCTTGGAGAAGGTGCAACCAGTCATACTTCATCTCACATACTTTGGCGTGTTACGAGGAGAGGTTATTCCCTGGAGAGGGACAACATGCTTGGGAAGGTGGAGGGATGGTGAAAGAGGGGAAGACCCTTGACCAGGTGAGTTGACACGGTGACTATGGCAATGGGCTTGAGTGTGTTGGAACTTGTGAGGATGGCAAGGGATAGGAAATGTTCAGATCTGTTGTTCATATGATCACTATATGTCGTATTCGATGACA
>NW_006400942.1:0-2123 GCF_000299155.1 Elephantulus edwardii | reverse complement strand
GTTCCTCAGTCATATTTTGAGGCTTTCTAACTTGAGTGGCCTGTGTTTTGAGACTGTATCAGACAATTTTTTTTCTGATACCCTTAAGATTTTAGCTGCCTGATATTTTTCAGAAGTAGATCACTGTATTGTGATTCTCAATTTTCTTTACTCTGGAAGTTTGGCTGAAGCCTGTTTACCATGGGTATTTTTCTACTGGTATCATATATTCATTCCATCATCACAGCAATGTGCAAGCCATCAGAGAACAATAAACCAATGGGAAAAGTATACTGTAGTATAGTCACTCAATGGAGCACTGTACAGCAATGAGTTGGAATGAATTACAAAAGCTCTGATGAATCTTAAAAAAATAATCTTGAGTCAAACAAATAGGTATGAAAGAGAGTACATGTATGTTTCCATTTATAGAAAGTTCAAAAATAGGCAAAAGTAATGTCTTCAAGTCATTAGAGAACTTGGCATGAAGATTATCTATGAAAGGGAAATACGAGAATCTATAAGTTTCTAGTAGAATTTTTTTTCTTGACCTAGATACTAGTTATAATGGAGTATTTACATTGTGAAAATTCATTCATATGTAGTCATATCTTTTCTACTCTACTGTGTGGATACCATATTTCAATATACAAAGAAAAAAATGTTCACAAAATACCATATGATTATCAAAGTGGAACATTTAATCCAGAACTGAGATTAAAGAATAACTTCCAGTAGGAAGCAATTTTTCATTTAGAGTTTTACCCTTTGTTATAAATGCACTGGAATCAGTCCCAATGTGAAATAATTTTTATTGATATGGCATTAGTTTTTGTCAAGGTTTAAAATTTGATGTGTTGTTGTGAGGTGGCATTGAGTTGATTATGACTTACATTGACTCTATGAACAGATAGAAATCTTGCCCTGCCTAATATCACTCTCACAATCTCTGTCATGCTGAATGAAGCCCGTTGTTGGAGTTGCTGTATCAATCCATCGTCTAAAGAGTCCTCTTTTTCTTGACCCTTTACTTTTCTAAGCATGATATCTTTTCCCAAACAGTGACCTCTCTTGACAGACAAGATGCCCCACATATGTGTTAGACAACAACAACATTCCACAAAACCAAAATCTCTCCAATTTAAGCCCATCAGTTATCACTGAGTCAAAGCACCAGTTGTTACTGAGTCATCTTTGATTCAATGACAGCTCTAGGTGTGCTGGAGTAGAATGGTGCTTCAATGGGGTTTTCTTTTCAATTTTGTTTTTCTGTTGTTGTTGAGCATACACAAATACACCAATGCAATAGTTTCTTCATGTACATTGATCACATTATTTGAGTTGTATAATCATTCCCACACTTTTTTTATAAGTTGTTCTTTCCTTGTTAACATACATTCACTGCTCCCTAAGATTTATATTTTTCTAAGTTGTTGTAAAGAAGCACAGTACTAAAGGTCAAACTCTTTCACTAGTTAAACTAAACTATTGTTTGGTTTTAAAAAGACTTCAGAGGATTTCCCCCACCCCCCCGCCCTTAACATTTAAAAATTACCTCAGGAAAATAGTTTCAGGGCTTCTTTCTATCTTTATGGACCCAGGAAGCCTGCAGTCTATGAAATAATTCTGTTCATGTTTCTTTTCTTTTGATAAGGATTTTCTGTGGAAATTTTGATCGAAGTGTTTATAGTAATCATAGCTGGATACCATCCAGTTCTTCTGGTTTTAGGACAATAGATCTAGGTTGTTCATGGAGGCAATTAGCTACTTATTTCATTCCTTTGTTCTATTCTTGACTTTCATTCCTCTGTTGTAGGAAAATTAGAGACCAATTTTTTCTGTTTTCTTCTCTAAAGAACATTTTTTAAAAAATTTATTCTTTTTTTAAAACATTTTTAAAAATAATTTTAATGAGCATTTACAGAGATTTTGGATTTCCATTCATTCATTGCTGCGCTTCTCTTCCTGCCCAGCACTACCCCCCTCAAGTTCGCTCCTCTCTTTCAAAAGTAAAAGAAACACTCCTTCCCTGGTACACAATCCCCCCGCACTCCTCCCACCACCCCAAGTACATTCCACTATGCAACCTTAATTGTGGACTCTTGTGATAACCATAATACCCTGTAATACATCGCTTTTAAATT
>NW_006400941.1:11909-12473 GCF_000299155.1 Elephantulus edwardii | reverse complement strand
GATTCTTTCATTGTTTTACAAACCCTCCCCCAGGTCCCCTCGCTGCACTTTCAAGACATACCTGTTTATTCTTTTGACAGTCCATGGGATATTCAGTATTCTTGAACACAACTCAAAGACATCAGTTCTTCTTTTCTCATCCTATTCCTTCTCCAGCTCCGAGATGCATAGCTAGTGATTGAAAAGATCATGGCCTGAATCAGGCTCACCTTAAGTCTTTAAACTGCCATCATTGCTTCTCAGTGATTTGGAGAAGTCCCTGACAGTGCACCACCCTGGTGCAGTATATCTCCAGATAGCCTGACTGCTGGTACCAAGGCTGTTCATTGTGGATCCAACTTAGATGAAATGGTTGATAATGTAAATCTTTTCTCCATCTAGCATGATGCTACTTTTGGTTCTGTGGTGAGGAATTGTGTCTTCTTGATTTTGAGATGTAATCTATAATGAATGTTGTAGTCTTTCCTCTTCTAGAGCAAGCATTTTAAGTCCTCCTAACTTTCAGTGAGGTTGTATCATCTGCACAATGCAGGTTGTTGATGAGTCTTCCTCTGATCCTGATAC
>NW_006400941.1:3097-11784 GCF_000299155.1 Elephantulus edwardii | reverse complement strand
ATATATATATATACACACACACACACAAACATGACATACCTTTCCTAATTTTAAACCATGTAGTGTTCCCTTAGAACACTTTATTATGATTATGTGAAACATATATTTGGACCAGGAGACAGTCATCAGAACATAGCAAGGAAACAGTTCCTGGTTTAAAATCAGGAAAGGTGTATACCAGGGATGCATCCTATCTCCATACTTTTTCAATCTGTATATGGGATGGATAATCAGGGAGAAGGAATGTGGCATCAGGATTGAAGAAAGACTCATCAACAACCTGTGTTATGCAGATGACAAACCTTGTTTGCTGAAACTAAGGAGGGCCTGAGATGATTACTGCAGAGGGTCAAGGACTGCAACCTGCAATATGGATTGAAACTCAACATTAAGTAAACAAATATTCTCACCATTGGCCAGTTGGCATTATCATGATAGACAGTGAAGAGATTGAGATTGTTAATGGCTTTAGCTTGCTTGATTCCACAATAAACACTCTTGGTACCAGCAGCCAGGAAATCAAAAGACGAATTGCACTGGGAAACTATTATCAGGGACCTCTCTAGGGTACTGAAAAACAATGATCTCCATTAGAGACAAAGATACACCTGATCCAGGCCATGGTCTTCACAATTACTTGCCATGCATCAGAGAGCTGGACAAGGACTAAGGATAATAGAAGAAGAATCAATACCTCTGAGTTGTGGACTAGAGAAAAGTACTGAATATACCATGGACTGCTAAGAGAACAAATAAGTCTATCCTAGAGAGGGTGAAACTGGTTGCTCCTTGGAAGCAAGGGTTTTGAAGCCCCATCTAGCATACTTTGGGCATGGTGCAAGGAGAGACAAGTACTCGAAGTGGGACATCATGTTTGGGAGGGTGGAGAGACCATGCAAGAGAGGAAGACCCTGGATGAGATGGATTGATTCAGCGACTAGGGTAATTGGGTGGGTGTGTCAGAGACGATGAATTTGGTTCAGAATAGAGGAGGCTTCAGAGCTGTTGTGCATAAGGTTACTATGAGTCAAAATCGACTCAAAGACACACAACAACAACAGTGTTCACTTGCTCTGTTTGTGCAACAGCTTCTTGGTCTAGGTAGAGGTTTTACATAAGCATAAGTGTTCTGTGACTTACATTCTTCCCAATGTTAGCTATAATTTGTTATCCTCATAGTCAAATGCTTTTGCATAGTCAATAAAACACAAATATACAATCTTCTGTTATTCTCTCCTGTCAGCCAGTACTCACCTGACATCAGCAATGAATGATATTCCTGAACATCTGTCAATTCTCTGTTAGTGCAGTATTCTAGCTGTTTTTAGATATTCTTCAGCAATATTTTGCTTGCATGTGATATTAATGATGTTGTTCAATAATTTCCACATTATATTTCATTGCCCTTCTTGGGAATGGGGACAAGTATAGACCTCTTCCAGTCAGTCAGTGAATCAGCTATCCTTCAAAGTTCATGGTATAGACTAGTGAGCACATTCAAGGCCACATCTGTTATTTGAAACATGTCAAAAGGTATTCTGTCAATTCCTGGGGCCTTATTTTTTTGCCTTTAGTACAGCTTCAGCATTTTTTTTCATTACTATTAGCTCTGTTCATATGGTATTTCCTGAAAATTTTCAGTGTCAACCAATTATTTTTGGTACAGTAATTCTGTATATTCCTTCCATCTTCTTTTGATCATTCAAGGTTTTGCCCAAAGCACCTCTCAGTATTGCAATTCAAAGCTTGGATTTGGTGTTCAGCTATTCTAAGCCCCATAAATATTCATACTGCTAATGACCCTAGTAATATAAACATAGATTTAAAGTCCCTCCAATCACAGACATTTATTTGTTCAAGAAATTAGTTAGCACTGTAAGGTGTATGCTGACTGCCTGACAAATTTACAAGTAAAATGCTCAATAATCTTTTCACTAATATTCTATTTCTCCAAATAATTATGTCAAAACTTCTTAATAATTAGAATTGAAAACCAACTGCAAGACCAAATAAACTTGATATATCAAAATATTGAAAAGAAGAGAAAAAAAAGCTTGGATTTGTTTTTCAGTTCTTTCAACTTTAGAAATTCCAAGCAAGTTCTTTCTCCAATTCAAGCTCTTCACACATTCCATTATAATACTTTGCCTTCTCTAATTATTCGTTGAAATCTTCTGTTCATCTCTTCTTTTTTTTGTTAGTTAATTGTCATCTCTTTTATGTCAGCATTTCATACTTTTGTTTTGACTTTTTGACCCTATAGTGTAGTTTTCAGTGTCCTGACAGGTATTTTGGTCTTTTCTTCCTCTTCTGTCTTTGTAACAACTTTTTACCCTCTTCATATGGTATGAAAATTAAAATTGTGTTTCGCTGTCATGTAGTCCCATTTTTGTGTCTCGGAATTTTCTTCTCATGTTCTTGTTACTGAGTTTAGGGATTCGCCAATTTAATGTGCTATTATTAAAGTTGTAGTTTATATCATTTAATGTTTTAAATTCAATACTTACCATCAATATGGAGTGTCCAACGTCTCCTGATAGCAATAGGAGTGCTTTAGGGAGTGCTGGTGGCCTGGTGGTAAGAATCTGTGCTGCAATTCCAAAGCATACAGTTCAAATCTACCAATTGCGGAATAGGAGAAGGATGGGCAATCTCCTTCTGTGTGATTAGTGCCTCTGAAAACTCGCTGGAAGGTCAGCTAGGGGTCAGTTCAGACTCAGTAGTATACAACAACAACAACAACATGGGGTACATTGTACCTTATTGTAATGTTCACATGTATTTCTACCCATGTTTCATTTTTGCAGAAAATAACCCTATAGGTGAGTTAACCTAAGTCGCATTTTTCAACTCAAGGTTGTGGCTGAATAGTAAGTCATACAATTCATTTATTGTTTCTCACTGAGCATGTTTTCTTTGGTAAAAATAACAGAGTAGAAAATAAGAGAGTGCACCCATATATCCATATATTATAAAGATAAGAATTGTATTGGGAATATTGCCTTTCCTGATTTTGAACCATGCAGTGTTTTCTTGCTCTGTTCATGTACCTGCTTCCTGGTCTAAGTTTTGCATGGGGACAGTCAAGTGTTCTAGGAGTCCTATTTTTCTCAAGGTTAGCCACAATGTGTTGTGATCCACATAGTCAAATGCCTTTGCATAATCATTAAAACACAAATAGACATTCCTCTGGTACTCACTACTTTCACCCAAAAACCATCTGACATTGATAGTGATATCTCTAGTGCCATGGCCTCTTCTGGCTTGTATTTCTGACACTCTTCTGTTGATGTACAATTCTAGTCATTGGATAATCTTCAGCAAAATTTTAATTTCATGTGATATTCAATAATTTCTATACTCTATTGGATCACCATTTTTTTTGGGAATGGGTATAAATAGGGATCTCTTCCAGTCAGCCAGATTTCTTTCAGATTTCTTGCTACAACCCGATGAGCATATCCAGAGCTGTAGCAGTTTGTTGAAATGGTTCAGTTAGTTTTCGATCAGTTCCTGGGGACTTATTTTTGTCAACTCCTTCAGCTTAAATTTCTTCCTGCATAATCATTGCCTCTTGATCATGTGCTATTTAATGAAAGTCTTCTGTGTCAACCAATTCTTTTTGGTGTGGTGATGCTGTGTATTCTCTTGATGCTTCCTAGATTTTTGTCCATGTCCACAGCATCCTTCATATTGCAGCTTGAGGCTTGAATTTGTTCTTCAGTTCCTCCAGCTTAAGAAATGCCTAGCAAGTTTGTCCCTTTTGATTTTCTAACTCCAGTCTGCACGCATTTTGTTATTATCTTTTGCAGTTAGTCCTGAGCACAGACCAGAGTCCAGCCCTTGGGGAGTCATTGCTCAAATATTCCTAAGAATTACTGTGGTCAGAGAGAAGCATCTGCAAGTTTTTACCTGTTGCAGAAAATATCTTCTGGTCGCTGGGGGAAAGTATTCTCACTTAATACCGTACGGTTCACCAAAGGTTGGAAGACCTCATTTCTGCTATTGAATTTAACATTCATATAACCAAGAAGCCATCTTTTGCTTCAGTGCTTTGTACCAACTTAGCTCTTGATTGGAAACAGTGTTCTGATATTATTGAGATTTGAAAATGTTAAGCGCAAAGACCTCGTCCTTCTGTCTATAGAATCTGGCAAGCTTCTGGCTACTCTGAATGATGTTAGAGGAACAGTCCATAGACCCACTCTGGCATGTAAGAGCTGACCCACTGCCTGGTAAGTAAACACAAAGCCCTTTCAGTCTTGAAGGCTGTCCTCATTCAGGTCCCGACTCCTCACTAAGCTGCCTGCTTCACAGGGGCAGCTTCAGAGAGCCCGTGGCCCATGGTTCACATCAGAGATCTATAAAGTCATTTCCTTAAGTCATGTTTACTTTTCACAAGACAAGGCCTGAAGTAGGAAAGCTTACCGGAAGCTCTGCCACCAAGAATCAAGCGCTGGTAATTTCTTTTATGCCCTTTGTGATCCTAGAGTTTATGAAATTTAAGTAAACAGTGTTCCGTCTAATCCCCGGGCCGTGAGAAGCTGTCTGAGGGTTTATTTGCTGAGCTGCCCTGGCATGCCTGTCCTGTGGCACACCTAGGCTCCAGTGTTCCGCTTGCTTGTTAAAAGGTGTCTAATTTCTGTAATCACCTCAGAGTTTAATGAGCTTAGACCCATGTGGGCTAGAGTGAAATTAAAATATTATTTCTACACTTTTGGTTTTCTTCCCTGCTTTTCTCAGCTCTAGACCCAATCTGATAACCTTTAGCCTCTTCTCAGTTGGTGCTCCAATATGACCTTCCCAACTAGCATATTAGAAGTAGGTTATAAGTGGGCTGAGATAGTTGTCTTCCGCTCAGGTCTAAGTGAAGCCCTCAGGTAGTCCAAGGGAAGACTGGTGGCTTCTGGAGGCAAGAAATCCCATACAGTTGCTTCAGTGTACCATACCTGTGCTGCCTGAGCCTTGACCGTTAAAGGATGGGAAGCCTCAAACAGGGCAGGGCATCATCTCACATCTATGGATGAAGATATATGACTGATGTCAAAGCCTGATCCCTTGAATGTAGAGCATTCCCCTCGCTTCTCTGTGCCCCAGCTGTTAATTTCGAGGTGGTTCTGGTGGCAGAGGAAGTTGTGCTGTTAACCCAAAAGTTATGCCTCTCTACTAGTTCAAATCCACCAACAACTCCTTGGGGGAAAAAATGGGCAGTCTTCTCTGGCACTAGTTACAACTGTGGAAAATGGGGTGGTTAGTTAGGAGTTGGTTCAGAATCAACAGCAGTTGAATTTTTTTTTTCATATTTTCTAATTATTTGAGGATCTGGAAGCTATTTTTTATATCCCATACCTGATTTAAAGGCTTGCTGCCCATCAGCATGTTGTAAGTTGGTTTCTTTAGGTTTTCCTCTCCCTGTAAGCACTGTTTCTCTACTTTTTTGTATTACTTTGACTTAAATCTTACTGAAGTCAAGAAACAAACGGTAGTCTTCTTCAATGTATAAAAGAGTGAGGAAAAGTCATATAAACAAAATTCCAACATAATCTCCTCTTTTCTATGGTAGTTGAGTGTGTCTAACGTCTGAACCTCTTTCAAAAGGCATTGTGCACAGACTGCATGATCCTATTTGTAGCATATGGTAACACATACATACACACAAAATCTATTGGAACCAAAAAAATAAATAGAAGAAGGCCACAAGGGATAAGATCAATATAAAAAAAATAGTAGCATTTCTTTCAATGATTAAGAATGATGGAAGCATTAATACCTTGGATTTTGATGTTGGATGGACCATGGAGTTCCAAAAGGAAAAACAAATCTATCTTGAAGGAAGTGCAATCAGAGTGCTCCTTAGAGACAAGGACAGTAAAATGTTGTCTCACTTTGTTCATGTTTTCAGTAGGAAACAGTCCTTAGAAAGAGAAATCATGGAGGAACTGTGCAATAATTACTGAATGGATGTCCAAGTTTTCTGTAAACTTTCATTAAAATATCAATAAAAAATAAAGGAAGGAAAACCACTTCCTGAGGGGGAAAAAAGAGAGATCATGCTGAGAAAGATTTAGGGTCAGCAAAAGAGTATAAGACCATGAAATGGACTGGCTCAGTGTCTGCCACAGTTGACTTGAGCATCGATGACAGAGATTATGAGGATCATACAGAATAGGGCACAAGGTGCAGATCTGTTCACAGTTTTGTTCTAAGTCATAATTGCCTTGATGACACTTAGCAAAAACAATTTATGGTCAATGTGAAGACAGACTTTTCACCAAATGGTGCTGGATGATTAGAGTCGAATCTCTTCATTCTCTCACAAGACAAAAGTTAACTTAAAGACTGTACACCTAAATGTAAGAGCTTATACTACAACACGGGGTGGCATTATAAAGACAAAAAAGTCAATGCTGAGAGCACTAGCAGAAGAGTTACAAACGGGTGTAGAATTATCGGTGGAAGAGACATACCTGTCTTAACATGGTCAAAATCCTTGTGAGTTTTGTTTATTTGTTGCTGTAAGGATTTGGGGGTTTTGGTATTTCAACATGCTTCATATATACAGTTCAGTGACATTGTTTTAAGCTCATCTGCTG
Organism: Elephantulus edwardii; assembly: GCF_000299155.1. Classification (NCBI taxonomy): domain Eukaryota; kingdom Metazoa; phylum Chordata; class Mammalia; order Macroscelidea; family Macroscelididae; genus Elephantulus; species Elephantulus edwardii. The sequence goes on along the minus strand of NW_006400941.1, from coordinate 5,191 downwards.
TTTGCCTTGATCCACTCCCCAGCTCGTCCTGTCTGACGTCATTCTCTCACTCTTTGGAGCCCACTGGTACTTTGCAACCTGAGATATTTAAACCTATTCAGAGACGTGGTATGGAACAGAGGAGCTTACTTTTAATATAAACAGCTATTTATTATTTCCAAGTCATCTTAGGTAAAACTTTTTAGTCTAACTTTCACAACCCTCTTGTGAAATAGGAAGTTTCTATCTTTATTTTAGCTTATACCTGTTTTGTGCCTGTTATGTGCCAGGTTCTGTTCCAAACACCTTATTAACCCAATCAATCCTCGCGGCAGCCCTAAAAGGTACTCTTATTTTACAGAGAAGGAAATGGAGGTGAGAAGTGGTTTTTGTGACTTGGTCAAGGTCATGTTACTGGGACATAGATTCAAATTGACAGGTTAGTGGCCCCATGTTCTCCACCACTCCCTAGATCTCCTCTTATTTGTATTTGATAATTGAGGAAACTCAAATGCTTTCTTCAAGGTTACAAGTTAATGTTAGAGTCACCTGACCCTTGTCTATTGTTTTTCTACTTTATCATATATTATCCTACTACCTCCTGCTCACTAACTACAATCTTTTCCCCACATATATAAAGAGTTATGAAGGGGGAAATTATGTTGTTGTTGTTGTTTAATGCCGTCGAGTCGTAGACGACTCATAGCGACCCTATGAACGAACAGCCTGAGCACTGTTCGTACGTAGAGTTTCCGGAGGCAAGCCATTTTGGAATTGGATGCCGCTCCTGCTTCCAGGCTTGATTTAGTCGGGAAGCTCCAGCCAGCACTGTCCACCATGGGTGCCCATTACCATGATTGGCACATCACTGTCACAGGCTTCAGCATCACAGCAACCACGAGTTACCTCTGTACAGCAATGCACAGACCAGTGCTATACCACCTAGAAGAATGTTTGACAGGAAGACAATTTGAACCTGGCCAGAGGGCTGCAGGCCCGAGGGCCCTTTGGGCTTAAGGCCGCCTCCTGGTTCAAACCCTAGGCCCAGGCTGGCTAGCCTCACTCCAGGGACAGAGCAAACCTGCACGTCAAACACATTCCCGGAAAAGCAGTCCACTCCAAAAGTTTGCCACGATTCCTGCACTCCCACCACCACGCTCCTGCCTTCTGGCAAGGAGAGCTTCCCACGAGCCTGGGAGGAGCCAGCCAAACCGGGAACAACATGGCCACTTCTTTCCCAGCTGCCTTGGGCTTAAGGCCGCCTCCTGGTTCAAACCCTAGGCCCAGGCTGGCTAGCCTCACTCCAGGGACAGAGCAAACCTGCACGTCAAACACATTCCTGGAAAAGCAGTCCACTCCAAAAGTTTGCCACGATTCCTGCACTCCCACCACCACGCTCCTGCCTTCTGGCAAGGAGAGCTGGGGAAATTATAGGATAATGAAAAATCATCAATCTTTAGGATAACTCACGTTCAAATTAGTCTCTGATTTCAACCATTCTCAGAATCTCAAAGTACAAAGATTTCCCTTATTGTCTAATTGGGTCTTTTCATCAGAGCTGAAAGTTATTAAAAGTTTAATTATTTAGCTTCTGTTTGTTTTCTGTGACAGAAAGATCACTACCTTGCAACTATTCATTACTTTGCTTGACTAATGAGAAAATCCTTACAATGGGCATTGGCTTTACCATGACTTGTCTTCTCAGTCCAGGTACTGTGCTCTAGTCAATGCTCAGTACATCTCATTTTTAATTCTCCTAAGAATTAAACATTCTTAGTTTCTCTGGTCCTCTGCTTCAGCCACAGCTGCTACTGCCATAGGTATAGCTGGAGCAAGGATGTCTGGTCCTGAAGGCATTCTTTTCCTGTTGCTTCTTTGTTGCTGGGGAAGGTCTGTAAATCCATTTAAATGCAAATCTCCTCTTGTAGTTAGAAGCATGGGAGTCCTGTTTCCTGGATTTGAATCCTAGCTCTACCACAAGCATGTTTTCACCTTAGTTTCCTGGTTTGTAAAATGGAAACACATTAGGGAATGGCAAAGGACACACTGACAAAGAAGATTAATCAGAACTGGCTTTGACAAGCACTGTGGCATTTGGACAAGAACAAACTGGGA
>NW_006400941.1:0-2612 GCF_000299155.1 Elephantulus edwardii | reverse complement strand
AAAATGGAAACACATGTGGTATCTACTTCACAGGGATCTCTTAGTACTCAACAGCTAATCAGAAGGTCGATGACTGCTTGGGAGAAAAATATAGCTTTCTGTTTCTTTGAGGGTGGCCATCTCACCAACTCTGTGAGGCAGTTCTATTCCCTGTTCAAGTTATTATGAATTTGAATCAACTTAATGACAACGAGTTTTGGTGTTGGCTTGCCATATTAATATCTGTAGGTGTTAACGTATTTGAAAACAAAGCAATGTGCTAGAGTGTGTCAGAGACTGTGAGGACAGTACAAGATAGGACCTGATTTCAGATCTTTTGTTCATAGAGTCGCTATGAGTCATGCTTGACTCAACAGCACTAAACAACAGCACCAAACAACTGCAATAACCGTCTTGATCTTAAGGAGCCCTGACAATATTGCAGGCTAACCACGAAATTGCTAACTAACACTTAAAAATTACAATACTGAAGGTCAGAGGTTTGAAACCACTAGCCACTCTAAGAGAAAAATAGGCTTCCATAAACATTTACAACCCTAGAATCCCGATGGGGCAATTCTACTCTGTCCTATCGACTCACTATGAGTAGAAACCAACTCAACAGCACTTAACAGCAACAAAGATAGTGGATAATAAATAGTGGGTATTATTTTTGTTGTTCTGTGGCTTTGAGTCACTTGCAACACATAGCAACCCTCTGCACAACAGCTCTGAACCCTGCACTATCCTGAACCAGTTTCATTGTATCCAGCATACCTATCCTTATTATCCCAGTCACTGAGTCAATCCATCTCATCCAAGGTCTTCCTCTCCTGCGCTGTCCCTCTCCCCTTTCTGGGCATGATGTCCTTCTCCAAGGACTGGTCCCTCCTGTTAACATGACCAAAGTATGTGAGAGTGAGCTGTAAAATCCTTGCCTCCAAGGAGCAGCCTGGTTTCACTCTGTCCAGCACAGACATGTTTGTTCTCTTAGCAGTCCATGGTATATTCAATACTCTTGTCCAGCACCACATCTCAAAGGCGTCAATTGTTCTTCTGTCATCCTTAGTCATTGTCTAGCTCTCTGATACATAGCAAATAATTGCAAAGGCCATGGTTTTGATCAGGTGCACATTAATCTCTAGGCTGACATCATTGCTCTTCATTACTCTGGAGAAGTCCCGGACAACAGATTTTTTCCCAATGTAATTCATCTTTTTGTTTTCTGGCTGTTGGTACCAAGAGTGTTGATTGTGGAACCAAGCAAGCTGAAATAATTTGCAATCTCAGTCTCCTCTCTCTATGATGCTGCCAATTGACACAGTGGTAAGAATCTTTGTTTTCTCAATATTGAGCTTCAATCCATACTGAATGCTTCAATCCTTGACCTTCTGCAGAAAATGCCTCATGTCCTCATTGTGGTTATTATTATTAATGGATCTTGGTAACATATTTGATCTACATTACAATTCAGATTACAAAAGTTGATAGAATTAATCAATTTCCTCATCTTTGGCTTTAGTATTTTGTGTGTAGATTTTAATAATAATTATATTAATAGATCATCTTTGCATAAGTATGGATTACTCACAACATTGAAATGCTTAGTGGAGAAACCTTGAAATGTTCTTTTCTATCATGAATGCAATACCATTTATCTCCAATTTATCATTCCCCAGAAAATATATCACATAATTGTCTTATTCAAAATGGCAAATATTGTCCCTCTCCACTCATAAATACCTAGGATGTTGATTTTTATGTGTTCCATTTCATTTTTTACAATTTCCAATTTCCCTAGTTTCATATTCCAATTATTAATTGATGTTTGAAATGGTTTCTTCTCATTGTTTGAGTACCTTACAATCAGAAGGGCTCTACTTCTGGTAATCTATCTATTAATGTTCCTCTGTTATTCAGTATTTTGATGCAAAAATTGGAAACAAAAAAGAAAGTATCTGGAAAAGATAGAGGTAACAGAAATGAGGCTTGAGAACAAATGATAGAATTTTGTACAGTCAATGCTTTATTCATTGCAAACACCTTCTTGAAAAATATAAACAATGACAATACACATGGAATTCACCTGATGAACTACACAACAATCAGATTGATTGTCTGTGAAAAGAGACAATGAAGAAGCTTGTACTTAGCAGTCAAAATAAGGCCAAGTCTGTAGAGTATAAATTACTCATGTATAAGTTCAAATTGAAGGTGAAGAGAATTAAAACAAGTACACGAGAGTGAAAATATAACATTGAGTTTATCCCACCTGAATTTAAAAACCATCTTAAGAATAAATTTGATACTAATGACTCAAGACAAGATGAATTGTGGATGACATCAAGAATATCATAAATGATGAGAGCAAATGTTATTATAAAGACCAAAATGCATATCAGAAAAGGCTCTGAAGCTAGAACTAAAATGTAGAGAGGCCAAAACAAAGGGAAGAGATGCTGAAGTAGGAGAGAGAAACAGAAGATTTCAAAACAAAATGAAATGTGCAAAGAACTAGAGTTAGAACATGCTCAGCATTTCTCAAACTGACAAAATGAATAATAGAAACTTCCAGTTGTAATATTTAAGGATTCTATGGACAAAATCTTTTTTTTATAATTATATTTTATTAA
>NW_006400940.1:6302-12486 GCF_000299155.1 Elephantulus edwardii | reverse complement strand
GGTCACCATATCAATCCATCATGTTGAGGATCTTCTTTTCTTCTCTGACCTTCCCCTTCCCTCAGCATGATGTCATCCTACATAATCCTGCCAGTACTAAGCATACTCAAATGGTCCCTTCCTTTTCTGCCTCTCAGCAGGGTTCTCCAATATTCTCTATAGCTTCTTTGGCTACTCAGTACTCACAAAGGATCCTTGGGGGCAGAAAAAAAGCTAAGAAAAGGCTCGCTTTGAGTGGTATGAAAGACAGGCCAGACATCAACTTCCAAAAAGATTCTTGCCTTGAAAACAGGATGGAGCAGGGTTCTCTTTACACACAGGGTCACCATGAGTCAAGCGTGACTCTGTAGTAACTACCAACAATACTTGCAACTTCATTGTGCATCTTCTGATGTGCCAGCTACAGGGAATATACAACGGGACAAGACAGGCTTTCTGAACTCAAAGGGCTCATGCTTTGGTTGGAGAATCTGATAGAAACATAAAGAGAAATGTGGTAAGTGAAAGAATGGCACATGAACAGTGACAGAGAGTAATAAGACTGTAAGATTTATGTTTTTGAAAGTTTACTCTGACTCCCCGCTGTTTGTGGCAACTGATTCTTGGGAGAAATAAGGCTAGAAGTTGAGTCACGATTATTATGAAGAGGATGCTATAGTGAAGATTAGTAACAGCAAGGGACTAAACTGGAGAAAACATAGTGACTAAAAACCAAACAGAATCAGTATTTAGGAAATAAAAGAAGACTTGACTTTGTGAATAATAGTATGTCTGATCCAAAGACAAGGAATTGAAGATATCTCACAAATTCTAGTCTGACCTCTGTTTTAGTTTTCTAGTGCTTCTATAACAGAAATCCAAAGGCTTTAATAAACAGAAATTTATTCTCTAGCAGTTTAGGAGGACAGACGTTATTCTTAACAGTAGTTTTCTTATCTTTTCATCTAGTTTAATAAATATTTTATTATGTGAAAATTTACACAACAAATTATATTCTCATTCAAGGTTGTGTGCCATAGAGTCAGAACTGACAAATAGCTGACCCCTCAGAGGGTTGTCAGAGGCAATTAATCTCACGGGAGAAGATGAGCAACTTCATTTCCATGTTACAAGAGTGTCTTAGGGCAGCAGTTTCACAGGTTCCTTTTATTTCCATCAGTCCAGTAAGTATGGGGTTTTTTTTATGAATTTGGATTTTAGTCTACATTTTTATCCCATGTTAACAGAGAATTTCTTTTGTTCCCCTGATCCAAAGAGGTACTTGGGCATCATTTAGTTCTTCTGGCTTCAGGTTAGAGCATTAGTCTTGTGGACTAATTTTCTTCTTTGAATCTTTTATTTCCTTCACTCTTTTTTAGCTGCAGATGGACCAGTAGTATCTTAGATGGTAACCCATAGCTTTTCCTCCCTCCTCACTTTTTTAAATAAAATTGCTTAAAGGAAATCAAAAGACTAATTGCATTGGGAAAATCTGCTGTCAGGGACCTCTCCAGAGTGCCAAAAATCAATGACCTCAGTTTAAAGACTAAGTGCTCCTAATGCAGGCCATGGTCTTCACAATTACTTGCTATACATCAGAGAGCTGTGCAATGACTAAGGATGACAGAAGAAGAATCGATGTCTTTGAACTGTGGTACTGGAGAAAAGTCTTGAACTTATCATGGACTGCCAAGGGGGAAAAATAGGCCTGTCTTAGAGAGGATGAAACCAAGTTTCTCCTTGGACACTACGATTTTGAAGCTCTGTCTCACATACTTTGGGCACATGGCTATGAGAGACCAGTCCTTGAAGAAGGACATCATGCTTGGAAGGATGGAGGGACCGCTCAGGAGAGAAAGACCCTGGGTAAGATGGATTGGTACAGTAACTTGGGCAATGGAGGTTGGTATCTCAGAATTAGTGAGACTGGCTCTGGACAGGGCCAACTTCAGAGCTGCTGTACATAATGTCACTATGAGTCACAGGTGACTCGACGGCACCTAACAACAACAACCCTTCACCTATCAATTTGTTAGACCCCATAATTAGCCACACACATATGCATTCACAACACACATACACACACACACCCTCATCCCTCTCCTCCCACCCCTCTCCCTTGGACCCTCATACATGTTCTACGATAATTGTCTTATACAGTATTTGTCCCTATGGAACTGAGTTAATTCACTTAGCATAATGCTCTCCAGTCCCTCCTAAGTAGTGATTTACAAAATCATTGGTACCATAACTTCTCACTCCCTTCGATTGTGGTTGGACATTTGGGCTATTTCCATGTTCTTTGCAATGGTGAATAACACTGTTAGACGCATAGCCTTTTAAGACCCCAGACATTATTTACCAGACTAAGATGTTTAGGCCTATGCTTCTGGCAGCATTGAGCACACTTAAGAGTGGTAGAGCTAACAGAGTTTTGCAATCCTTGCCTGAACAAGGCAGAGGTCAGGCCATGAAATCAGTGATATGAGAGAGACCTTTGGAACATGCATGAGAATAGAGTGAGTGAAAAACCTTTGTAATACTTGCTAGTACAGCACAGGATCTAGGCTGAAGTGAAGAAGCTAAAGAGAGAGGCCCTGCCATTGGGCACAGCTAAGAAGAGGTTTTTCATGATTAGAGAACTCTATTTTGAGTTATTCCTGATACTGGATTTTAGCCTGTTACTTTTCTAATAAATTCAATAATCATAATTATGGCTGGTGAGTTCTGTGTGGTTATTTCAACAAATTTTCACGCTTAGTAGAGAAATAATGAGTTCCATGGGAAAGATGGTTGCTGATGACATTAGTCAAAGAGCAGCACAGAAAGACAAAGTCAAGTATTATAATTAAATGTGCAAAGAGCTGGAGTCAGAAAATAAAAAGCACTGAACTCACATGGCATTTCTTAAGCTGAAGGAACTGAAGAATAAATTCAAGCCTTGAGTTGCAATATGGAAGCATGTGATGGGCAGAATATTGAATGACCCAGGAAGCTCAAAAGAAGATGGAAAAAATACACAGAGTCACAATACCAAGAAGAATTGGCTGGTACAGAAGAATTTCATTAAACAACATATGACCAAGAACCTATGATGATGAAGGAAGAAGTTCAAGCTGCTCTGAAAGAATTGGCAAAAAGCAAGTCCCTAGGAATTTATTTAATACTAATTGACATATTTCAACAAACAGATATCATTATCCCTGCATCTACTGGCACTGCCAAGGATGTGGGCAAGGTCTTCCTTCCCTGAGCTGAATGGGAAACTTATTTGCATTCATTTCCGTGTCCCAACCCCCAATGTGTCTGTCATGGAACTGACCTATCATCTGGAGAAAGTTGCCAAAAATTATGACATCCAGAAAGTAGTATCAGGTTGTCTTCAGTGAAATTAACAGATACACCCACTCTTCCACCTTTGATGCTGGGGCTGGCATTGACCTGAAGGACCACTTTGTCAAACTCATTTCCTTTTATGACATTGAATTTTGCTACAGCAATCAGGTGGTCGAACTGTTGGGTCACATTGCCTCTAAAGGATTAGAGCCCGTGGAACCACCAGACCTAGCAATTGCACTAGAAGAGAGAGAAAGAAAGAGCCACAGCCACTATGGAGTCCTTGCAACAATTCTATCCCCCACACACTCAGGGCCAACCCAGGGGACAAACAGGATGAAAGACATTAAGTGTGCAGAGCTTTGAGTAGAGGGAAGAATTTTCTTGGCTTTCTGTGACACAAGACTGACCTGTAAACCCCTGTATACAGGAAGCCCAAAGCAGGCAGTCCTGATCTTCTGCCACACCAGAGACAAAGGAGGACACTAAGCTGCAAGAAAAAAGGTCAAGAGAGGTGAGGCTCTGTGCAGAGAGTGAGCACTCTCAAATGCTTGTGGGGAGACGGGATTAAGGTGTTCCTGGGGGTGTAGGTCCCTCCATCTGGGGTCCCTTGCCTCTGTGGTTGCGGGGTGATCTCAGGGGCCAAGCAAGACAAGAGACTTTAGTGTACAAAACTTTAGACTGAGGGAAGAGAGTTTTGTAGCTCTTTGTGAAAGGGAGGGAGGGCAGACGTGAGACCCCTGCATGCAAGCTGCTTGAGCTGGAAACCCTGATCTCTAATCTTGTGCCACTTCAGAGACAAAGGAAGTTCCAAGAGAAAAGCTTCATGAGAAACTACTTGATTAGAGCACCTGGTCTCACTATGAAGGAAGCCTATGGAGTTTGTATCAGTGGACTAATTCAAGGTGAGATTCCTACAGGGTTGCAGTGCAGAACAGAGAGAACCTCAAGGACTTTAGGAAAGGCAAATTTTCCCTGAAAGGACTTACAGTGTAGTTGGTTAACTTGGCAAGTAAATAATAACATTATAAAGGAAAAAACCAACAACTTTCACAGACACAGTAGAAACAAACTAAGACTTATCAAGAATAATTTCACATAATGTCAAGAAAGCAACAGGCAGCTTCAAACACTGTGAAAAAACAAATGTAGAATTCTTCCAAGAAAGTAGAGAATATCAGGGATTTCATGAACACCCCAGAGTCGAGAAGGCAGATGATATATTTTGATATGGAGACCTTTGAACAACTATGAATAAAAGCACAAATGATGTAAGAAACCATGAAAACCACAAATAAAGGGAATAACCTAGAGACAGAGACAGAGAGAGCGAGAGAGAGAGAGAGAGAGAGAGAGAGAGAGAGAGAGAGAGAGTGTGTGTGTGTGTGTGTGTGTGTGTGTGTGTGTATGTGTATGAAGAAGTATTTGAACAGCTACTGAAGAAGGTGCACATGATGGAAGAAACAATAGAAACCAACAAGAAAGCAAATGCTCCAGAGACATGAAGCCAGAAGAAATATATTGCTGAGGAGGAACTTACACAAATACAGAAGAAGATGCAAAAGATGGAAGAAAGAATTGAAATTATAGATAAAGAGATACAAGAACTCAAAAGATCATCATAAAATAGTGAGTGTACTGCCAAGAGGGTACTAGAAATAACAGAAAGGCATAAAAACGTAATCCAGAATATTATGAACGAAATGCCAAAAGTGTCCAACTTGCTGGAAGAACAAAAAAAGCAGAATGGAAGAGATGGAGAAGAGAGTCAGTGAGCTGGAAGACGAGAACCTCAACCAAAACATGTTGTTGTTGTTATTGTTGTTTTTGTTATGTGCCATTGAATCACCCGAGACTCATAGGGACCCTATGTTCAACAACCCTAAACTCTGCCCTATTCTGTGCCAATCTCATTATCCCTGACATACCTACCACCATTACCCCAGTCACTGAATCAATCCATCTCATCGAGGGTCTTCCTCTCCTGCACCATCCCTCCACCCTGCCAAGCATGACATCCCTCTTCAAGAACTGGTCCCCCCTTGCAACATGTCCAAAATACGTCAGACAACACTTCAGAATCCTCTAAGGAGCAGCCTGGCTTCACCCTCTCCAGGACAAACCTGTTCATTTTCTTAGCAGTCCACGATATAGTCAATACTCTTCTCCAACACCACAGCTCATAGGCATCAATTGTCCTTCTATCATCCCTAGTCATTGACCAGCTCTCTGATGTATAGCAAGTGATTGCAAAGACCATGACATGTATCAGGCACACCTTAGTCTCCAGACTGAAAATGATGTGATATCAAAATACTATGAAAAGCTATACTCTGATAAATTTGAAAACCTAGAGGAAATGGACAAATTTCCTTGAAACTCAAGCCCTGCCCAGATTGACAAGGACAGATATAGAACACTTGAACAGACCCATTACAAAAGAAGAAATTGAAAAGGTCATAAAAAGATTTCCACATAAGAAAAGTCCTAGAACAGATGGCTTCACAGACGAATTCTACCAAACATTCAAAGAAGATTTCTCACCAATTCTACTTAAGTTATTTCAAAATATAGAAAAAGAAAGAACACTCCCCAGACATTCTATGAAGCAAGCATAACTTGAACCAAGAGGTAGTTGTCAGATCAGAGCAAGGAAACACTGCATGGTTCAAAATTGGGAAGGGCGTACACCAGGGATATGTCCTGTCTCCATACCTTTTTAACCTGTATGCAGAACAGATCATCCTGGAGGCTGGGCTCTATGAGGAGAAATGTGGCATCAGGATTGGGGGAAGATCCATAAACAATCTGCGTTATGCAGATGACACAACCCTGCTTGCTGAAACTGAGGAGGACCTGAAGCGCTTGC
>NW_006400940.1:4655-6192 GCF_000299155.1 Elephantulus edwardii | reverse complement strand
GGACCTCTCTAAAGTACTCAAGAGCAACGGTGTGTCTCTGGAGACAAAGGTGCATCTGGTACAGGCCATGGTCTTTGCAATCACTTGTTATGCATCAGAGAACTGTACAGTGACAAAGGAGGATAGAAGGAGAATTGATGCTTTTGAGCTTTGGTGTTGCAGAAGAGTGATGAAGGTGCCATTGACTGCTAAGAGAACAAACAGATTCATCCTAGAGAGAGTTAAATTGGGCTGCTCCTTGGAGGCAAGGATTCTGAGGCTTCGTCTGACATACTTTGGTCATTTTGTAAGGAGAGACCAGTCCTTGGAGAGGGACATCATGCTTGGGAGGGTAGAGGGTAGACGCAGGAGGGGAAGGCCCTCTGGGAGATGGATTGATTCGGTGACTGGGGCCATCGGGATGAGTGTGTCAGAGGCAATGAGATTGGCACAGGACAGAGCAGAGTTTAGAGCTGTTGTACACAGGGTCGCTATGAGTCCCAAGTGACTCGATGACACATAACAAGAAGAAAAAGAAGCATAACCCTGATACCAAAACCAGGCCAAGATATTACCAAAGAAGAAAACTACAGACCAGTATCTCTCACAAACATAGGCACAAAATTCCTTAATAAAATCCTAGACAACAGAATCCAAAAGCACATAAAAAAATAATTCATCATGACCAATTGGGATTCATAAGAGTTGTGAAAGGATGGTTCAACATAAGGGAAAAAATAAATGTAATTCACCACATCAACAAAACAAATAACAAGAACCATATGATCCTAGCATTTGATGCAGAAAAGTGATTTGACAAAATCCAACACCTTTTCCTGATTAAAACACTCAGCAAAATTGGAATAAAAGGGAATTTCCTCAACATAGTCAGAAGTATATATGCAAAACAAAAAGCCAGTATCATTCTCAATAGAGAAAGACTAAAAGCATTTTCTTTGTGACAGGGACCAGACAAGGATGTCCACTGTCATCACTTCTATTCAATATTGTATTGGAAGTACTTGCTAGTGCAGGAAATAAAAGGCACATTGATTGGCAAAGAGATGGTTAAACTATCACTATATGCAGATGATATGCTAGTGTACACAGAAAACACCAAGGACTCAACAAAAAAACTGTTAGAGTTAGTAGATCAATTTAGTAGAGTGGCAGGATACAAGATCAATATCCAAAAATGAGTGGGATTTCTCTACAGTACCAAAGAGAACTTAGAGAAAGAAATCAAGAAAACAATACCATTTACAATAGCCAACAACAAATCGAGATACTTAGGAGTGAACCTAACTAGAGGCATAAAAGACCTAAACAAAGGAAACTACAGAACATCTTTGTGAGACATAGTAAAAGACCTAAATAAATGAAAAAAGGTCACGTCTTTATGGATAGGAAGACTCAATATAATGAAAATGACAATCCTACCAACATCAATCTACATATTCAACACAATCCCAATACAGATACCAAATTCATTTTTCAAGGTGATCGAAAGGGAAATGTGTCAAGTTTAGCTGGAGGGGAAAGAGACCTCGAATAAGCA
>NW_006400940.1:0-3530 GCF_000299155.1 Elephantulus edwardii | reverse complement strand
AATGCCAAACCACAATAGAATGGCTTGAGAAATTATGGTACGTTTATACAATGGAATACTACGCAGCATACAGGAGTAATGATTTTGTAAATTACTACCTAATATGGGAGGGAATAGAGATAATTTGCTAAGTGAACTAACGGTCTGTTAAGGACAAACACTTTATAGGATGACTATTGTAGAACAGGTACTAGGATACAAGGAGAGGAGGGGGTCATAATCATAGGGTCACACAATTTGACTAGTAGAGGGAGGGGTGGGTAAAGGAAAGGGAAAAGATCCACTGTGAAAAACAATGAATATGAACTTTATGAATTTTGTAAGTAAACCAGGAAAAAGGGGTTGGGGAAGGGGAGGAAGAAGCACACTGTATAGCTGACCCTCCAAAAGCTTATATTTTAGTCTTCTTTCCCCTTTTTAAAAATCTTATACTGGTTTGCATACAAAAATCATATACATTACATTTCATTTATATACATTGTGTTTCAAACATACCTCTATTCACACTTTGTTTCATACTATCATTCCTATGCTGTGTTTTATAAAATTAATCACCATTGATTGATGCCTATCATTACCCCACCTTTTCAGGTCCCCACTGGATCTTTCCCTTTTTTCACCCCATCATTCTGCCCACCAAACTCTGGAACTTCAGGATTTCCTTCCCTCCTCACCCTAAGTCCCTCTCCTCTCTCCCCTTCCCGCTTTGGACTTTGATACACATCTTACTAGTAAAACAATATTTTGAAACAATATTTAAGCATATTTTAAAACAATAGTGTAATGCAGTATTTGTCTTTATGAGACTAGTTTGTTCACTCAACATAATGCTGTCCAGCCTCTCTCATGTTATATAACTGTTGTTTACTGTAGAGTTAGAACCAGAGGCAGTTAATCAATCACATGGAAGGAGATTGCCTTTATGTGTCCCGCAGAGCAGCTGGTGACCTCGAACCACATGCATTTGGGACTGTAGCGCAGCTTCTTGCCAGAAGGCCACCAGAGCTTCCGTCATTTTCAAAATCGTTGCTCCTGACTGTTGTATTCATCGTGTGGATGTACAATTTTTTAATCCATTTGCTTGGTGATTTTGGTTGTTTGTTGACATTTGGGCTGTCTCCATCATGAAAAACACTGCTATAAACACTGGTTGGTGTACAAATCTCCATTTGTGTCTCGGTTCTATTTTCCTGTGAGTATATTCCTAAAAGTGGAATAGCTGGGTCATGTGGGATTCCCATGCTCAGCTTTTTGAAGAAATGCTAAACTGCCTTCCAGAGTGGTGGTAACATTTTACAGTTTCACCAACCGTGTATGAGAGTTCCAATCTCTCCACATCCTCTCCAAGTTATTGCTTTCTGTCCTCTTAAATTCTGCCACTGTTAGTGGCTGAGATGGTGTGTCACTGTGGTTTTGATTTGCATCTCTCTTATTGCCAGTGATCTTTTAGCATCTCTTCGTGTGTCTCTTGATCATCCGAGTATCTTCCTCTGTGAACAATCTTTCCATGTCTTTTGTACATTTTGTCATTGGATTATCAGTCGTGTGTGCGCGCGCGCGTGTGTGTGTGCGTGTGTGCGTGTGCGTGTGTGTGTGTGTGTGTGTGTAGACACAGTAATATTCTTTACATTTTCATGATGAGACCCTTACCTGAGATGGCATCGCAGAATGTTATTTTCCCAGTGAGTAAGTTTTCTTTTTGGATGCACAAAGGAACTTAACCTGTAGGAGGTCCCATTCATGGATGTGTCCTCTCCAGTAGGTTTTTGTAAACTGTGAATTACATGAGAGGAGATTATTCTCTTCTCCCACTGATCTGCTCATGGATTTGAACCACCAGAGAAGTTTGACCTTTGAACTAGCAGCTCAATTTTCCAATGATTAGACCACTAATTATTATTGTTGTTGTGTTCTATCGAGTTGGAACCAACTCATAGCTGATCCGCCAACAGGTTTTTAGAGGCAGTAAATCACACAGGACTGCCCATTCTTCTCCTACAGAGCAGCCGGATTAGAACTGCAAACCTACGACCTTGTAGTAAAAAGCTGGGCTGAAACCCCGAAGACCCGCGGTTCGAGAAGGGTCAGCTATGGGTCGATTCTGACTCGATGGCACACAAGCACCACCACCACCTTTGGATTAACAGTGTGATTTCCTGCTACTAAGTCACCTATTAGTCCAGTGTAGATTGTTTGTTTTACTCAGAGGCCTTCTGTGTAAATGCTTGGAAAACAAAACAAACAAAAACATTTCTGTAATTGCATTATCTATCTTTTGAGGAAAACACATGGATGGGAAAATACTTTCATTAACCAACCCTTCAGAAGAACAGCATTAGAAAATTAAGTATTCATATTCCTTATGATAATTATGGATTTACTCTCTTTGCTCAAAGTTGATCCTTTTAAAACCTATTGTAAATTTGTACAATTTTCTTGACCAGTTGCTCAGTATTAAACTTTGCCAGTAGAGGGCAGACGAGAGCCGTCTCCAGAGGAAAGTGGCCTCCAGGCTCCCGTATTCATGGAGTTTGGTTCAGGAATTTAGATCTTGCTCCATCCGGAAGGCTTCTCCTGAACCAAGCGTCTATGTTTCTTTAAACAGAGAGGGAGAAAATGTAGAATATTCGTGGAGCAGTAGAAGAAGCAATCTATCAAGTTGTTTTTGTTACGTACCATCAAGTCCTACCAACTCTTGACCCTCCAACAGGCAGTGATTTGCAAAGGAGATTGCCCATCTTTCTCCTGTAGAGCATCTGGTGGATTTGAACCTCGTATCTTTGCAATATACCATGGACTGCTTAGCAGAACAAACAAGTTCGTCCTGGAGAGGGTGAAGCCAGGCTGCTTCTTGGAGGCAAGGATTCTGAGGCTCCGTCTGACATACTTTGGACATGTTGTAAGGAGGGACTGGCCCTTGGAGAGGGACATCATGCTTGGGAGGGTGGAGGGACGGAGCAGGAGAGGAAGGTCCTCTATGAGGTGGATTGATTCTGTCACTGGAGTAATGGGGATGGGCGTGTCAGAGTCAAGAAGATTGGCGAGGGATAGAGCAGGGTTTAGGGCTGTGGTACAGAGGGTCGTTGTGAGTCGCAGGCGACTGGATGGCACATAACAGCAATAAAAACCTTCGCAATGGCGGAACAGTTTCTTACCAGTAGGCCACCAGAGCTCCCTAACATTACTACTATAACTGCACATTTAGGTACTGTCTTATGAAACTCAACATAAAAAGAAAGAAAAGTTGTAAGGGAAGAAAAACAATACAAAACCATTGAAAGAAGAACACTTTTCGCTTTCCCAAAAAGTTGCAAATAGAGATACCATTTGACCCAGAAATTCCACTACTGGGAATATACCCCAAAGAGACCACAACTGACATCCAAGCAGATATATGCACACCCATGTTTATTGTGGCTTTGTTCACAATAGCAAGGAGTTGGAAACAGCCTAAGTGCCCATCAACAAATGAATGGATAGAGAAGCTGTGGTCTAGTCACATAATGGAATACTACGCTGCATTGAAAAAC
>NW_006400939.1:5618-12332 GCF_000299155.1 Elephantulus edwardii | reverse complement strand
TTGCATTAAAAATTATTAATAAAAATTACAGGAAAGGAAAACATCAAAATGGATATCAGAATGTACTCAAATTTGCTTGTAGACATAGAATAGCTAAGCAAAAGCAAAAAAAAAATTATAATATAAACAAAAGAACAGCTAGAGAAGATAAAGTGTAATAATGAAATTCAGGGATGTAGAGTTAGAAAACGAAAAGAAAATAACATGCTTAAAAACATTTATCAAGTTGGAAGAATTGAAGGGAAAATTCAAGTCCATTTGCAATACAAGAAGGATTCTGTAGGCCAAATATTGAATGATACAGGAAGCATGCAGAGTGTAGAAGGAATACACAGCATCCCCATACCGGAAAGCCCTGGTTGACACTGAGCCATTTCAGGAGGTACTGGATGATTATGATCCAAAGGTACTGAAGAAAGAAGTCTAAGCTATACTGAAGACATGCACAAAAACATGGATACAGGAATTTATTAAATACTAATTGAGATGTTTGAACAAAAGGATGCAACACATCCCTTGCAAACTCGCTAGAGGATGTACACAAAAGAAGCACTCACTCATCTTTGCCAGGGACTTTGGAAGAAAGCCACCTGGCCAATCAACTGGAATATAGCTATACATTTATTCTGTATCAAGGTGATCCAATAGAATGTGGAAATGCTCAAACTATATCATTAATAGTATACACAAATAAACACTTCCTGAAGACAGTTCAAATATGGTTTTAGCAGTGCATTGACAAGCAATTGTTAGAAGTTCAAGCCAGATTCATAAGAGAATGTGAAACAAGGGATATTATTACTGATGTGTGATGTATGTTGGCTTAAGGATAAGTCAAAAAGATGTTTCCCTGTTTTTTATTGACTATACAAAGGCATTTCATTGTGTGGAACATAACAAATTATGGATTACAAAAAGAATGAGAATTCCAGAACACTTAATTGTGCTCATGTGAATCCTGCACACAGACCAAGAGGAAGTTGTCTGAACAGAACAAGGGGCTACTGCATGGTTTAAAATCAGGAAAGGATGTGTCAGGCTGGTGTTCTTTCACCACACTTATTTAATCTGTATGCTGAGCAAATAATCTGAGAAGCTGAACTATATGAAGTATCAGATTTTGAGGAAGACTCATTAACAATTTGTAGCATGTAGAACATACAATCCCATTTGCAAATGATAAAATATAGTTAAAACATTTACTGAGCAAGATTTTAGCTATCTGTATGGATCACACTTCTATGTTTATAATGAAAACAGAAAGACTCATGACTAGACCAATAAGTAGCATCATGATAAATAGGGGGGGGAAAATTAAAGGTCAGGAACCCATTTATTTGTATCCACAATCAATATCCATAGAAGTCAAGGAATATACTTGATTCCCATTGATATATTGCACTGGGCAAATCTGCAAAGATCTCCTAAAAGAGCTAAAATATAACAGACTACTTCAATAAAGTGAAAAAAGAACCTACAGAGAGGGAAAACATTGACAATGACACAGCTGACAAGGGACTGATCTCTAAAATTTATAGAATACTCCAACAAGAAAATGACAAATGGTCCAGCTACAAAATGGGCAGAAGGCATTAACAGATACATCACCAAAGAAAACATTCAGATGGTCAACACACATATGAAGAAATGTTCAAGGCCATTAACTATCATTGCTGTTAGGTACCATCCAGTCGAGTACAACTCATAGCAACCCTATGAACAACAAATCTGAACCCTGTCCTATCCTGTGCCATCCTTATCATCTCTGACATGCGTGATCCCATTGCTGTAGTCACTGTGTCAGACCATCTGGTTGAGGTATTAGAAATGTAAATCAAAGCAACAATCAGAAATAATGATAAACAAAGTAAAAATAACAATGTTCACTAAGATAGTATACAATAAGTGCGTGCTGGAGAGGGTGTGGAGATATTAAAACTATCATACACTGCTGGTGGGATGTAACCACTATGGAAAGCAGTTTGGTATTTCCTTAGAAAATTGAGATAGAAATACCACTTGATCCACCAGTCTCACTCTAGGCATATATCCCAAAGAAATAAGAGCTGTGACACAGACTGGAATGTTTATGGCCACATTATTTACAATAGTGAAGAGTTGAGAACAACCTAAGTTAAGTGTCCACCAATGGATAAATGACTAAAGAAACTGGTTTATTCAAATAATGGAGTATTATGCATTACTAAACATGATCAAGAATTCCTAAAGTACTTCATAATATAGATGAAACTGGAACAAATTATGCCGAGTGACATCAGTAATCATAAAATTTTATGGCATATAGTCATAAATATTAACTAAGGAAAGGTTTACAGACAGATAAAATCTATCTTGAAAGTTAACAAGGATGAGACATGAAGTAGAGGTGAGGAAAAATAATTAGATAAGTTGGGCGAAGAGAAAGCAATATACAATAGGGTTTGGTTAGATACTGTAAAAATTTAGCTATAGGGGGAGGGGTGGGCAAGGAGAAAAGTGTAACAATGAGTGAATGGAAATCCAAAGTTTGTAAATTTTCATTAAAATTAGTAAAAAAAGATAAAAAATTTAGCTATAGGAATAAATTATAACTAATATTATAAAATGAAGTGTCTATGAATGATTGAATGAGAACCTAATAAAATTCATAAACTTCTACTCCAATTTAAAAAAAATAATTTTTTTAAAGTAAAGGTGCCACGTTGATGACAAAGGTGCTCCTGGTTCAGGCCATGGTAGTTCCGATCACCTCATATGTACATGGAAGCTGGTCAGTGATTAAGAAACGCCAAAGAAGAATAGATACATTTGAATTACTCTGTTTGTGAAGAATATTGAATATGTCATTGATTGTCAAGAAAAATGAAAAAATCTATTTTAAACAAAGTACTTCAAGAATGTTTCTTAAAAAAAAAAAGCTGGAAAGACTTGATCTCACAAACTTTGAGCATGTTATCTACAGGAATAATTTCCTGAAAAAGGACAGCATGCTTGGTTAGGTGAGAGCGTCAGCAAAAAATTAGTTGAATTGGCATTGTGACTACTGTAGGCTCATACCGCCACTAACGTGAGAAAGGCGTAGGCTGGGAGCGTTCCGTTCTGTCCCTCTGTGTCAGAACCAACTTTACACCACCCACAGGCAGTAACAACACAGGGCTCCAGCACAGTCGTCAGCAAATCAAGGCCAAAGAGAGACCCAGGTCACAAAACACCCAGATTAACCATTTTCCAAGAGAACTCAGAGTCAGTATAGAGGGGAGAAGAGTTAGAAACAGGAAAACGTCTTAGAGAAAGAGGAGATGTTCCCAGTTAAGAGTTCCCTCCAAACACCTTGCTTGGGGGTTGGTGTTGTTTAAAGGACATATTAAGTATCCTTGACAAAAAATAAATTAATTAGGGGGAAAGAAACGCCATGCTTAGTGCTGAATTTAAGATTTTTATTTCTCCAAATCACCAGTGATAATGAGTTGGTCCTTAAAATATCGGCTCCTTGCCTCTGATGTCCTACTGAAACGTCAGGCATGTCTGTGGAAGGATTTTCACACGTTGCCTCTCACCATCCTGCTGGAGTGGGCACGGACTCCACGTGGGGAAGGACAGAGGAGACAGAGACCTGCTCTCCAGGCTCCCGTTTCTGTTAACCAGATGGCTGAACTCTGACCCACATTTACAGTCTCTGGGCACTGGTTTCTCCTTCTGGAAAATTAAACAAACGATTATATTAAGTGCCACGAAGGTCTCTTCTAACTTTTGAGTGATTACGATCCTGGGTGGATTAGATAATGTGTCGAGCATGTGTCTGTAGACAGATACACATGGGTATATATAAACAAATATATTTCCTCCTCAAATTTCTTGTCATTTGGGAAAAGACATTTGTTACATGGTAGTTCTGACACAAAATGCCATGCAGTGAAAGCAGCATTTTCGGTATCTTCCTCTTTTCCTTTTTTTGTTTCCTTTCTCTCTTTTTTTTTCTCCTTAAAAAAATGCCATAATATAAATGTTAAGATCATTATAGAAAAGGAATTCTTCCTGATGAGCTTGGGATCCTATGGTAATCAGGTTAAACCAGGCCTTTTATTGCTGGTTAATGAAATTCTTTAAAAATTGAACCAGCTTCAAGTAAACCGATTTGCATTGATTTGGTGTTGTATAGAGCTCAAGTCACTCTATGTATAAGCAAATTAAAAGCCTTAAGCCTGCATGGGCAGGCTGCAGAGTCCCAGCTGAAAAATTGATCCCCTGAGTTTTTCCAGGGGCACTTTGCTTTGGGGCTGGTGCTGTTTAAAGGGATACATTCAATTTCTTTGGCAGAAAATAAATTAATTACGAGAAGAGAAAACCATGTTCAGCAGTAGGCTAAACCTCTTTCCAAGTCACCAAAAACAATTTTTATAATAGAAAAACTATCTTGGATGTCTTTTCAGTCCATCTCTGAGATCCTGAAGTGACACAATGGATGTGAAGCTTCATGTTCTTCCCAGTCTCCTGCACAGGACCCTTGGTGCTCCAGGGAAAATGGGACATAGAGAGTGGACATAGCTCTCTCACCTCAAATGCTGTCCCACAACATAATACCTTCTGTGTATTCTACATTGCCAACAGTGTCTCATTTCCTGCTGATGAGGATGGAAGCGAGCAAAGCAGTCTCCTGGAAATCAGGTCATGGAAATGAAGGATGGTGTTTTAGGGGGTTATCAAGAGGGCTCAGTTGCTGGAGATTTTTATTCTCTGCAAAGTAGTTGTTACTGTCTTTGAGTACCATCGAGTCAGAACCGACCCATCGCCGACCCTCCAGTGGGTTTTCAGAGGCACTTAATCAATCGCCCGTGAGGAGATTGCCTATCCTTCTCCCACAGAGTAGCTGGTGGCCCCAAACACCATGCCTTTGGAAATACAGCTTCTTGCCACTAGACCATCAGAGCTTCCTAGTTGCTATTTTTAAGTGTCATCAAGCTGATGATGACTCACAGTGACCCTATGAACAACAGGTTGTTCTTGCCCTATTCTGCACATGGTTACAATCTCTGCTATGCTCAAGTTCATTGTTGCAGTCACTACGTCAATACATCTTCTTGAATGCTTCTTCTTTTTCACTGACCCTTTATCGTTGCCAGCATGACATCTTTTTCCAAGGATTGGTCCCTCCTGAAAACATGCCCAGAGAGTGTGAGACCAAGTTTCCCCATCTTTGCCTCTAAGTAGTGCCCTAGTTGCATTTTTTGCAAGACAGATTTGCTTGTTCTTTTGGCCAACCACGGGGTAGTCAATACATTTTGCCAGCATCACAATTCAAAAACATCAAAGAGGAAGTTCCTCAACAAGGTTGATTGGTGCAGTGGCTGCACCAGTGTGTTCAAGCACAGCAACAGTGGTGAAGATGGCACAGGGCTGGGCAGTATTACCACCTGTTATACATAGGGCCACTGTGACTGCACCAAGTAACATTAGCCTCATAGGCTTGGGTAAGTTACTTAAACTCTCTGTACTTTAGTTACTTCATCTGTAAAATGGGGACAATAGTAGTATCTATTATTAATAGAAGTTATAGAGGAAATAATGCACAACAGCTCTGAGCATTAAGCTAAATATTCAAATTTTGTTTCTGATTATTATTATTATTATTTACAAAGGGATTTGCTTTTGCTTTTCTGTCACAGAGTCACAAGAGAGAAAGAAACTTCTGGATTCAACAAAAACTTATTAAACTATTAACATTCTCCATGTCTCAAGCAAGCTTCTGGAGAAAGATATGAGTCTCTGCATTTCAGTGTGAAATAAAGTAAAATAAAAAAAACAAACCAACCACATATTTGCACAAGGAACCCTTGAAATCACAATCTTGAATGAGTAGTAAAGGATACATGTCCAAGGAATCCAGGTAAAGTAGGGGCTAGTGAGGGCAGGCAGGAGAGGGAACTTCTATATCATGGAAAGAATATCGCAGTGCCTTCTCCACACAGTTGTTAGAAAGGACGCATAGCCAAGAATGCTCATCAGTAAGTGATTGGTAAATGCTAGCCTTCCTCTGATTACTGAGAAGTGTTGGAATATGGGCTGCCAGAGGGGAGAAGGAATGCTAGCTTCTACCCAGAGAGAGGGGTAGGTGGGGGAGAATTAATAGAATAAAATCCCAGAGGAGACTGGAAGGACTGAGCTTTGTAGTTTGTTGTTAAGTACCATGAAATATGACCCATAGTCACCGTATGAACAACAAATCTGGATCCTGTCCTATCCTGTATCATCCTTACCATATCTTATACACTTAAGCTCATTGCTGAAGTCACCATGTCAATCCATCTTAATGGAGTCTCCCTCTCTTTCGCTGAACCTCCACACTTCCAAGTGTATCTTTTTCTAAGGAATAGCTTCTCCTAGCAACATGTATAAAGTATGAGAGACAAAGTATTCCATCTTTGTCTCCATGGAATACTCTGGCTGCACTTTGTCCGAGATGCATTTGTTTGTTCTTTTGGGAGTCTATGAATTATTCAGTAGTCCCCTTCAACACCACAACCCAAAGGCATTAGTTTTTCTTCTGTCCTCCTTATTCATTGTCCAGCTCTTGGATGCATAGCAAGTAATTGAAAAGACTATGGCCTGAATCAGGCACACTTAGTCATTACTCATATGCAAGTTCAAGCTGAAGCTGAGGAAAATTAAACCAAATCCACAGGAGCCAAAATATGACTTTGATTTCATACCACCTGA
>NW_006400939.1:1299-3663 GCF_000299155.1 Elephantulus edwardii | reverse complement strand
GGTGACTGGGGTAATTGGGATGGGTGTGTCAGAGGCAGTGCAGTTGGCGCAGGATAGAGCAGGGTTTAGGGCTGTTGTGCATAGGGTTGCTATGAGTCGGAAACGACTCGACGGCACATAACAACAACAACATGGCCTGAATCAGGCACACTTTAGTCTTCAAACCGATATCATTGCTCCTCTGTATTTTGGAGAGGTCTGTGACAGCATACTTGCCAAATAAAATATGTCTCCTGATTTCCTGACTGCTGATACCAAGGCTGTTGATTATGGATACAAGCAAATCGAAATCATTAATACTGTCAATCCTTTCTCTACCTATCATGATGTTGCCCACTGGATATTTGCTTCTTGATGTTAAGATGCTATCAATATTGATATAGTCTTTGATCTGTCAGAAGCATTTTAGATCCCCCTAACTTTCTTCAAGTAAATTTGTGTCATCTGCACAGCATAGGTCATTGATGAGTCTTCATTTGACCCTGATGCCACAGTCTTTTTCATAGAATCTGGCTTCACAAATTATTTGCTCAGTATACAGATTTAATATGTATAGAGAAAGGTACACACTTGATGTAAATTCTTTCAGATTTTGAACCACACAGTATTCGCTTGTTCCATTCAGACAATAGCTTCTTGGTTTAGATATAGATTTCATATAAGCACAATTAAGTGTTTTGGGATTTTCATTCTTCACAATGCTAGCCAGGTACTTATTCAACTGCCACATATGAGTACTTAGGTGCCAGATCCTCAAGGGTCCAAATTATTTTATAAGAACTCAAAGCTGATTGGAAAGATTAAATAATATACGTAAATATTAGGAAGTGGATGAGTAATGAAAGGGTAGGAGGAGGTTGGAAAGGAGAAGACTCTCTTGATGTGGATTTGAGGAAAGTTCAAGTAGAAATCATAAACTCTACTTTCTTCATGGTACAGCTGTTTGTAGCTAGTGAGTTCTATTTTGGTTAGAAAAAGATGACAACAAACAGTTCATTCAATAGACAGGATAGGTTAGATTGTGCTTTTGTAATAAAAAAAAACCCCACAACCCTCTAAACACAAACTCATTGCCATTGTGTCAGTTCCAACTGCTTTTGACTTTCTGTTGTTGCCTTTATGTGCCATTGAATCACCTGCAACTCACAGCAACCCTGTGTACTACTACAGCTCTGATCCCTGCCCTGTCCTGAGCCAATTTCACTCTCTCTGACACACCTGCCCCTAAGACCCCAGTTACTGACTCAATCCATTTAATCCAGGATCTTCCTCTCCTGGGTTATCCCTCCACCCTTCCAAGCATGATGTTCTTCTCCAAGTACTAGTGCCTCCTCACAATGTGCCCAAAGCAGGTGAAACAGAGCTTAAAAATTCTTGCCTCCAAGGAGCAGCTTGATTCCTCCCTCTTTACGACATATTTGTTTTTTTCTCTTTGTAGTCCATATTATGTTCAATATTCTTCTTCAGCACCACAACTAAAAGGCATAATAAATTCCTCTTCCATCATTCTTAGTCATTGGCGGGCACTCTAACGCATAGCAAATAATTGTGAAGACCATGACTTGGATCAGGTGCACCTTAGACTCTTGACTGACATCATTACTTTTCAGTACTCTGGAGAGGTCCATGACAGTTGACTTTCCCATTGCAATTCATCTCTTGGTTTCTTGACTGCCGGTACCAAGAGTGTTGTTCTTGGAACCAAGCATGCTGAAATTGTTAACAATCTAAATCTCTTTTTCTGTCATGATGCTTCCAATTGGCTCATTGCTGAGAATCTTTGTTTTCTGGATGTTGAGCCTCAATCCATATTGAAGACTACAGATCTTGACCCTCTGCAGCAAATGCCTCAGGTCCTCCTCAGTTTCATCAAGCAACGTTGTGTCATCTGCATAAGGTGAGTTGTTGATGAGCCTTCCTCCAATCCTGGTGCTACATTCCTCCTCATAGATTCCAGCCTCCTGAATGATTGGTTGTGCATCTAGATTGTAAAAGTATGGAGATTTTAAAGGTATGCATCCCTGGTGTACACCTTCCCTGATTTTAAACCATGTGCTCTGTTCTTTTCTTTTTTTTATTAAATTTTATTAATTTTAATGAACATTTACAGAGATTTTGGATTTCCATTCATTCATTGTTGCACTATTTTCTCTACCCTCCCAATTCGTTCCTCTTTTTTTCTCCCTTGAAAGTGTTTTAATTGTCCCATTGCCACAGTGCTTGTCAAAGCCATTTCTGATTAATCTCCTTTGTCAGTGTGTCCTTTGCCATTCCCTATCTCTCCTCCCTGAGAGAGACTTCACCCTGATTCATAAGGAAAAGGGGGTGGCGTATTCTCTAAGCTACTTCCTGCTAAAAAGGGAC
>NW_006400939.1:0-551 GCF_000299155.1 Elephantulus edwardii | reverse complement strand
CAAATCTTCATGGGAGGAGGCTGCCTATCTTCCTTATATAGAAGTTGGTGGACGTGTCCAACTTCCTGAGACTTGCAGCCTTTGGGTTGATGCCACAACTCTGCCATCAGAGCTTCCTACACAGTTCACATCAAAACCTCAGTGACTTAATACACAGCTCCTTTCAAAATCTGCCGTGGCCCTGGGTCTAGCAACTCCCTTCAAGCAATGTTTCAACAATCTTGGTGGTTCCCATCTTGAGGAGCCATCATTTCAAAATTAACTTCAAAAGTGTCTGAGGCAGGGGAGAAGTAAGTGAGGGAATATCTCTGGAGCATTGACTTACCTCAGCTTGGAAGTGACATAGCCCTCTTCACTCAGTCAATTGGCCAGAACTACTTGCCTAATCATACTTGACCTTGAGGTCAGCTGAGCCATAAGAGTCTCTGTCATAACCCTCTTCTCCCCTTCTAGTTTTTCCAGGCAAAGTAAAGCTTTATATTGGCCTTCCATGTTTAAGAAACTGTAAATTCTCTGTGGGCTTTGCTGCTTTGGATTTATGCCTGTTTCTT
>NW_006400938.1:0-12511 GCF_000299155.1 Elephantulus edwardii | reverse complement strand
GATGTGTCAGAGACATTAAGTTTTGCTCAAGGTAGAGAAGAGGTCAGAGCTATTGTACATTGGGTCACTATGCGTCACAGGCAACTTGACAGTGCATAACAACAACAAATATCTAACATCTATCTAAGAGCCCTTCAATGGATAAAGATAGGCAATCTCTTCTTGCAAATATTTGTTGTTGTTGTTGTTTAGGTACTGAGTTGGCTCTGAATTAAAGTAAACCTGTTTATAATCGAAAAAAAAAATTGCTAAGATCATACAGTTCTTGTTACTTACTTTGTTAATATGGTGAATTGTGTTGATTTTTTTTTATGTTAAACCATCCTTGCATACTTCTTATGAATCTCATTTTATCATGGTGACTTATTTGTTTTATGTGCTTTTGGATTCTGTTGGATAGTATTTTGTTAAGGATTTTTGCATCTATATTCGCGAGAAATAATGGTCTGTAGTTTTCTTTCTTAGTAGTACCTTTGCTTAGTTTTAATGTTAGAGTTTTGTTTGTTTCATAGAATGACTCTGGAAGTGTTTCTTCTCTTTCAATTTTTTTGAAATAGTTTTAAGTAGAATTGGTGTTAAATCCTTTCTGAATTTTTGGTAGAATTCAGCTGTGAAGCTATCTGGTCCAGGACTTTTCTTATGGAGAAGTCTTTTTATGACCTTTTCAATTTCTTCTTTTGTGATGGGTCTGTTCAAGTGTTCTATATCTGCCCATGTCAATCTGGGTAGGGCATGAGTTTCAGGAATTTTCAATTTCCTCTAGGTTTTCAAATTTATCCAAGTATATCTTTTCATGGTATCCTGATATTATCAATTCAATTTCATCTATTTCTGTTGTGATGTCACCATTATCCTTTCTTGATAGAATTATCTCTGTCTTCTCTTCCCCCCATCCTTTTGTTAAGTTTGCCAGCGGTCTGTCAATTTTATTGATCCTTTTGAAAAACTAGCTCTTGGTCTTACTGATGGTTTCAATTGTTTTTCTGTTTTCTATTTCATTAATTTCAGCTCTTGCCTTATCATTTCTAGATTGTTGTTCTTTTTCTATTTGATGAAGGTGTTAATTTAGATCATTGATTCTTCTGGTTTTTCCTTTTTAATGTAATGTGTCTATTGCTATGAACTGCAACTGCCTTAGTTCCATCTCTTCAGTTGTACTTTTTTGTGCTACCAGCATGTTGGCCACTTCTGCCACTTTGGTCTTAATATTTTAGATTACATTTTTATGCTTTACTGTTATTTCCAATACTTGGTTGGCTGTATCCTCTCTGTGTTGTGATGCTATTTTAAGTTCTTGTTCCTCTTTATCTATACAATCATTTCTTTCTTCCATTTTTTGTAATACTCTCCCACACCCCCAGCTGTTTAAGTTGCTCCTCTTTAATATATTTCTTCTGGACTGTTGTTTCTGGGGTATTTACTTTCTTAAGTGTTTCTTCCATCATTTGCATCTTCTTCTGGAGCTGTTCATATGACTCCACATCAATATATTTCTTCTGGTTCTCTCCATCTGGGGTATTCATTGAGTCTGCTTTTTTTTAGGAGAAGGGTTATTTTGTTTTTCTCATAATAATTGAGGCAGACTGCTGCTCTTTTGACATTATGTGAGTCTTTTTTTTTGTAGCTCTTAGGTCATTGTAATTCTATAATGACCCAGCGTATGGCAATGTTTTGTGAAGGACCTGTATATTTGTACTCCCTTCTCTAACAGCAGTGATCCTCCCAAAGTACCTGAATAGGAAACAAGGAAGCCTGTTTTCCCCTTCCAGAACTGACTTCTCTGCCTCACTGTAGCTGCTCCAGCTGTCCCACTCACTTCTGCTTGAGCTTAAGGGGGTCCTGCATGATGTAGCAAAACAGCAGTGGTACTCTCAAAGTACTGTGGGCATAGCTCCTCTGCTTCCTGCTGTGCAGCACCAATGCTTCCTACCACACAGCGCCGTTCTACAGTCGATAAGTTGATCTTTCTACAATCCTAGTGCCACATTCCTCCTCTTTCAATATTGCTACTCAAGGCTTAAATTTGATTTTCAGTTCTCCCAGCGTGAGAGTGAGTCCTTCCCTTTTTATTTTCCAAGTCCAGCTCTTTCTTCATATTCCATTATAATACTTTGCTTTGTCGTCCCACACTGCCCTTTGAAATATTATGTTCAGCTCTTTTACTATGACTTTCCCTCCTTTTGTTGTGGCCTCTTGATGCTCCAGTGATATTTTTAGAGTCTCTTCTGACATCAATTTTGATTTTTTCTTTCTCCTCTGTTTCTGTAATAACTTTTTACTTTCTTCATGGACGATATCCTAGATATCATCCCCCAATTCATCCAGTTTTTGATCATTGGCATTCAATGACTCAAAATCATTTCTAAAATGATTTTGAAATTCAGTTAGAATAGAGTCAAGATTATACTTTGGTTCCTGTGGACTTATTTTTATTTTCTTGGGCCTCAATTTGAACTTGCATATGAGTAATTGATGATCTGACCCATAGTTCACCCCTGGCCTAGTTTTGACTGCCAATATTGAGCTTCTCCGATAATTTCCTCCACAGATATAGTCAATCTGATTCCTATGCAGCCCATTAGGTGAGATATATGTGTAAAGTTGTCATTTGTGTTTTCTAAAAAAGGTATTTACAATAAATAAATAATTGAAAACACAAAATTCAGTCATTCTATTGACAGCCTCATCTTTCACCAAGCCCATATTTTCAACTACTATTCCTTCTTCACTGTTTCCAACTTTTGCATTCCAGTCACCAATTACCATTAACACATCTTGATAGCATGTTCAGTCAATTTTTGGACTGTAATATTTGGTAAAAAATTTCAATTTCTTTCATTTTTGGCTCTAGATGTAGGAGTGTGTATTTGAATAATAGTCATGTTAACGAGTCTTACTTATATGTGTATGGATATAATCCTATAACTTACAATATTGTATTCAGAATGGAACTTGAAGTTGAATTTTTTACTATGAATGCAACAGCATTCTTCTTCTGTTCTTCATTCTCAATATAGTATACCATATGATTATCTCATTCAAAGTGGCCAAAGCTGGTCCATCTCATCTCACTAATGCCTAGTTATTTCAATGGTCATGCATTCCATTTCATTTGAACTATTTCTAGTTTCCAACATTCAAGCTATGTATATTCCATTATTAAACTATGTTTGGGTTTTTTTTGTGTTTTTTTTTCTTCTTTCATTAAAACTAACTTCCAGTCTGGGCTTTATCACTACACTACCATAACTATCCTCATTCCTCTAGGGTTTGTAATATATCAATAAGTGGAACTATTTGGAGACGGTGAGATTGGCACAGGATAGGGAAGAGTTTAGGGCTGTTGTACATAGGGTCGCTGTGAGTCGCAGGTGACTTGACAGCACATAACAACAACAACAACAATGCCTCTCCCAGAAGAGATTGGTGACTTCTACTGCATTACCTTCAAACTGCAGGACAATCACACACCCAATATCCAACTTGATTATATCAGGGATATGGCTTTATGGGAGGAGTTAGATGGTATACCCAGCTTATCTTGTGGCTGGGTGCACATATGCCTTGGCTTTCTGAAGTAGAAATACTCACATTAAGGCATTTTATGGGTGACTTGATGTAATGACTTCCTGAATGCCTAGATAGGAGCTTGACTCTTTGACAGTCCCTCTTCTATACCTTTATACATCTAGTTAAAGACAGTAGTCAAGACCTAGGGTTACTCTGAAATGACCTGGAATCCTAATGCTTCTGTAGTTTCCTGTTAATTACAGTTAGTAATAAAATGGACATTAATGACCATAGCTATATTATGGTAATTTATATTTAGATTTGCATCTTTATGAATTATCTTTATGAATCTTTATTCTTTCTGCATAAGGTCAAGGACTGCAGCCTTCAATATGGATTGAAGCTCAACATCAGGAAAACAAAGATTCTCACCACTGGGCCAATTGGCAGCATTAGTATGGATGGTGAAGAGATTGAAACTGTTAGCAGTTTTAGTTTGCTTGGCTCTACAGTCAACACTCTTGGTACCAGCAGCCAGGAAATCAAGAGAGAAATGACATTGGGAAAGTCAGCTGTCAGGGACCTCTCCAGAGTACATAAGAGCAAAAATGTCAGACTGGAGACTAAAGTGACTAGGAATGATAGAAAGAGAATTGATGCCTTTGAGCTGTGGTGCGGGAGGAGAGTGTTACATATACCATGGACTGTGAGGAGAACAAATAGGTTTGTACTGGAGAGAGTGAAGGCAGGCTGCTCCTTGGAGTCAAGGATTCTGAAGCTTTGTCTGACATACATTGGGCATGTTGCAAGGAGGGAGCAGTCCTTGGAGAGGGACATCATGTTTGGGAGAGTGAAGGGATGGCACAGGAGAGGAAGACCCTTGATGAGATGGATTGATTCAGTGATTGGGATAGTAGGAGTGGGTGTGTTGGAGACAATGGGGATGGCACAGCATAGAGCAGGGTTTAAGGCTTTTGTACTTAGGGTTGCTATGAGTGGCAAGCAATTCGATGGCACACAACAACAACAACAACAACAACAACAACAACAACACAATCCTATTTCTAGATTCACCTGAGCTCTTCTCTTTTCATTTATCTTAGTTATATTAGTAAACATAACAGGTTTTACCTGTGTGGCTTTTAGTCCTTCCAATTAAACAATAATCACAATCATGTGGTTTCTTATAATCTCTTTTTACTGGCTAATTTCATCCTGGATATTGTGGCATTCCTTGAGGGCAGATTAGGTTGCAAGATATAAAGGTGATTTCTATATGTTTATCTTGTTAAGAGGGTCTGGAACTGTACCAAGGATGTATCTGTGGGTATGAGGATCTTTAGAACTGGTTGATGAGTACAGATAGGTATTATCTCACGGGAAGTGTTCTAGTCAAGCCACCCTAAGATGAACAGAGCATTACAACCTGCTCATATTTAATCCTAACAAGCTTTCCAGAAACCACACAAAGAAGATGATTGTTGTTGTTAGGTGCCATCAAATCACCTGCAACCCATAATGGCCCTTTGTACAGCACTACTGAAGCCTGCCCTTTTCTGAGGCAGCCTCACTAATTCTGACACACCAACTCCCATTTCCCCAGTTACTGTATCAATCCATCTCATTTGGGGTCTTCCTATCCTGTGCAGTCCCTCTATCTTTCCAAGCATGATGTCCTTCTCCAAGGACTGGTTTCTCCTGGCCACCTGCCCAAAGTATGTGAGAAAGAGCTTCAAAATCCTAGCCTCCGATGAGAAACTTGGTTTCACTCTTTCCAAGACAGACCTGTTTGTTTTCTTGGCATGCCATGGTATGTTCAAGACTCTTTTCCAGCACCACAATTTGAAGGCATCAATTCTTCTGTCATCCTTAGTCATTGTCCAGCTTTCTGACGCATAGCAAGTAATTTCAAAGGCAATGGCCTGGATTAGACACACCTTTGTAGTCTCTAGACTGACATTGTTGGTTTCCAGAACTCTGGAGAAGTCCCTGACAGCAAACTTTCCCAATGCAGCTTGTCTTTTGATTGCTAAGAGTGTTGATTTGTGAAACAGAGCAAACTATAGTTGTTAACAACCTTAATCTCTTCTCCATCTATCTTGGTGCTACCAATCAGTCTAGTGGTGAGAATCTTTATTTTCTTGATGTTGATCTTCAATCCATATTGAAGACTACAGTCCTTGATCTTCTGCACCAAGTGCTTCAGGTCCTCTTCCATTTCAGGAAGCAAGATTGCACCATCTGCATAACATAGGTTGTTGAGGAGTCTTCTTCCAATCCTGATGCCACATAAAGCTCTGCTTCCTGAATGATCTGTCCTGCATATAGATTTAAAAAGTATGAAGACAGGATGCATCCCTGATGCACACCTGTCCTGATTTTGAACTGTGCAGTGTTTTCCTGCTCTTTTCTGAGGACTGCTTTCTGGTCCAAGTATAGGTTTCACATAAGCACAATCAAGTGTTCTAGGATTCCTATTTTCCTCAAAGTTAGCCACAATTTGTTGTGATCCCATAGTCAAAGGTCTTTGCATAGTCATTGAAACACAGATAGACATTCTTCTGGTACTCTTTGCTTTCTGCCAAGATCCATTTGACATTAATAATAATGTGTCTAGTGCCTTGACCTCATCTAAACTCAGCTTGTATTTCTGGTAGTACTCTGTCAATGTGCTGCTCAAGTTGATTCTGGGTAATCTTCAGCAGGTACCAAGGTCTATTATATAAGAAGGGGCCTAGTACCTAAGTCAATATCTCTGAGATATCTCATTTTTTCTTTGTCTCTGGAAGAAATGTAAAAAGTTAATGTAGTTGTAAAGCAATAAAAAGCACTTGAGTGTCAAAGACAGTTTGTGATTGAACAGTTTTGGCTGTTCAAACTCATTCATTCAGTGGTGCTAGGGAAGACCTGGTGATCTGCTTCCAAAAAAAAATCTGTGATACTACTGTGATTGATCACAATCCCACATATAGCAGATTGAAACCATTCTTTTAACAGCTTAGGGGTTGCCATCCGGAAAAGGTTTGCTAGCCCTAACTGGTCTGGAGAACAGATGGCACTAAGGAAGGCTTTTGATTTGAGTCCCAATGACTTGGTGACTGTTATCCTTTGGGCCCGAATGGCTGTAAACATTAACTACTCAAGAAGATGTCCTCCTGAACTAGAGTAGTTTCATCTATAGAAAGGCTGCTCCATCATTAAAGGCTTCAGGGAGCTGAACACTGGCTCACAGGCAGTTTTAGGAAAGATATTTAACTGACTTTAAATAAGTCTATATTCTGACTTGGTTTCCATTCTTAACTATTTACAAACTTCTGCCACAGTCTCTGACTCTGAACTATTCTAGAACTAAATATCCAGCATTTTATCCTGGAAAATTATTACCACCAGGCCAATTTTAAAAATTCTCATACAAAATAAAATAAAATAAAATAAAAAATTCTCATACAAACTCAGAGTACTCCATTCTCAGGAACTTTCGAGATATGTTGTTGTTATGTGCTGTTGAGTAGCTTGCGACTCATAGCGACCCTATGTACAACAGCCCTAAACTCTGCTCTGTCCTGTGCAAATTACACTGTCTCTGACACTCCCAACCGGATTACCCCAGTCGCTGAATCAATCCACCTCATAGAGGGCCTTCCCCTCCTGCGCTGTCCCTCCACCCTCCCAAGCATTATGTCCTTCTCGAAGGACCGGTCTCTCCTTACAACACGTTCAACATGTTAGACAGAGCCTCAGAATCCTTGCCTCCAAGGAGCTACCTGGTTTAACCCTTTCCAGGATGAATTTGTTTGTTTTCCTAGCAGTCCATGGTACTCTCAATACTTTTCTCTAGCACCGCAGCTCAAAGGCATCAATTCTCCTTCTTGGTCATTGTACAACTCTCTGATGCATAACAAGTGATTGCAAAGACCATGGCCTGTATCAGACACGCCTTAGTCTCCAGAGAGACACCATTGTTCTTCAGTACTTTGGAGAGGTCCCTAACAGCAGACTTTCCCATGGCAACACACCTTTTAATTTCCTGGCTACTGGTGCCAAGAGTGTTGACTGTGGAGCCAAGCACACTAAAGCTGTGAACAATCTCGATCTCTTCACCATCTATCCTGATTCTGCCAATTGGCCCAGTTGTGAGAATCTTTGTCTTGTTGACATTAAGCCTCAATCCGTATTGGAGGCTGCAGTCCTTGACCCTCTGCAGCAAACGCTTCAGGTCCTCCTCACTTTCAGCAAGCAGGGTTGTGTCATCTGCATAACAAAGACTGTTGATAGATCTTCCACCAATCTTGACCCCACATTTCTCCTCATAGAGCCCAGCCTCCTGGATAATCTGTTCTGCATACAGGTTGAAAAGGTATGGAAATAGGATGCACCCCTGGCATATGCCTTCCCAATTTTGAACCATGCAGTGTTCCCTTGGTCTGTTCTGATGACTGCCTCTTGGTCTAAGTATAGGTTTCACATTAGCACGATCAAGTATTCTGGGATTCCCATTCTTCTCAGAGTCAGCCACAGTTTGTTATGATCTACACAGTCAAATGCCTTTGCATAATCAATGAAACACAGATAGACATTCCTCTGGTATTCCCTGCTTTCAGCTAAGATCCATCTAACATCAGCTACAATATCCCTAGTACCATGACACCTTCTAAACCCAGCCTGGACTTCTGGCAGTTCTCTGCTGATGTACTGTTCCAGTCGTTTTTGGATAATCTTCAGTAGAATCTTGCTTGCATGTGAAATCAATGAGATTGTTCTATAGTTTCCACACTCTGTTGGGTCACCTTTCTTTGGAATGGCAACAAATATAGATCTCTTCCAGTCAGTTGGCCAAGTGGTTGTTCTCTTGGCACAACTTGGTGAGCACATCCGGGGCAGCATCTGTTAGCTGAAATATGTCAATTGGTATACCATCTATTCCTGGGGCCTTATTTTTTGCCATTTCCTTCAAAGCAGCCTGAACTTCTTCTTTCATCACCATAGGCTCTTGCTCAAATGTTGTTTCATGAAATTCTTCTGTGTCTGCCAATTCCTTTCGATACAGTGACTCAGTATATTCCTTCCATCTTCTTTTAATACTTCCTGGATCATTTAATATTCTGCCTAAAGCATCCTTGATTATAGCAACTTGAGGTTTGAATTTGTTCTTCAGTTCCTTGAGCTTAAGAAATGCTGAGCGAGTTCGACCCTTTTGATTTTGTGACTAAAACTTCTTGCACATTTCATTGTAATATTTTACTTTGTCATTACTAGCTGCCTTTTGAAATCTTCAACTCTTTAGTATCTTGAATTCTTCCTTGTGCTTTGGCTTCTCTGCACTCCAGTACAATTTTCAGAGTCTCTTCTGACATCCATTTTGATCATTTCTTCCTCTTCTGTCTTTGCAATGACCATTTGCACTCTTCCTGGATGATACCCTTGATATCCTCCCACAACTTGTCTGGTCTTCGCTCATTAGTGTTCAAGGCCTCAAACCTGTGCCTGAGATCGTTCTGAAATTCAGGTGGGATAGACTTATAGCTCCCGATATTTACTTAAAACTCTTAAAGATGACTACCCTAACTTGAATTTTGAACCAATGCAATTTGTTGCGATCCCCATTCTACAATATGAGATGGCTTACAAGCACCTTTCCAATTTTTACGGGCATTTTGGTTATACATCTCCAATGGTAGTTCTAGATTCTTCAGCATACACTGGCCACCAACACATTAAGAATCTAGTAAGAAATTGCCCTAGTAAATTTGCTTTCCACTGGAAAGTTGTTGTTATGTACCATCAAGTCGGTTGCGACTCATAGCGACCCTATGTACAAGAGCCCTAAACACCGTTCTGTTTTGTGCCAACCTCGCCATCTCAAACACACTCATTCCCACCACTCTAATCACAGAATAGATCCATCTCATTGAAGGTCTTCCTCTCCTGCACTGTCCCTCCACTCTCTCTCTCCAAGGACGAGTCCCTCCTTCCAACATGCCCAAAGTATGTCAGACAAAGCTTCACAATACTTGACTCCAAGGAGCATTCTGGTTTCACTTCTCCAGGACAAAGCTGTTTGTTCTCCTAACAGTCCATGGTATATTCAACACTCTTCGCCAGCACCACAGCACAAAGGCTTAAATTCTCTTTCTATCATCCCTATTCACTGTCCAACTCTCTGATGCATAGCACACAATTGCAAAGATTATAGCCCAGATCAGGCGCACCTTAGTTTCCAGACTGATGTCATTGCTCTTCAGTATTCTTGAGAGGTCCCTCACAGCTGACTTTCCCAATGCAATTTGTCTCTTGATTTCCTGGCTTCTGTTAGCGAGAAAGGGATAAACTAAATTCATGCAATTAGATCTTCCATGTAAAGATGCATGGTCATAGAGAGTATAAAGTATTTGCTTGGAGGAACAGATGTTAAAGAAAACACAAGAAGGTATTGTCACAACCAATTTTCCATTAGAGAATTATAGGCAATCTTCTTAAACAAAATTCTAAGGAAGTAAACTTTTCAAGCAATTATTATCACATTCCAGGAAGGCATATCTGTAAAAATACTATCATTAATATCACATACAAGCAAGATTCTGCTGAAAATGATCCAAAACAAAAGAGAACTGCTAAATGTAGATGCTGGTTTTAGAAGAGGTCACAGTACTAGGGATGCTTAAGTTAAATGGATCTTGGCTGAAAACAATACCAGAGGAATGTCTGTGTTTCATTGACTATACAAAGGCATTTGAGTGTGTGCATCACAACAAACTGTGCCTACCTCTGAGAAGAATGGGAATCCCAGAACACTTGATCATACTTACATGAAACCTATACTTGAACCAGGAGGCAGTCGTCAGAACAGAGAAAGAAAACACTTCATAGTTTAAAATCAGGAAAGGTATATGCCAGGGATGTGTCCTATCTCCATACCTTTTCAATCTTTATACAGAACATACCATCCTGGGGTCTGGGCTCTATAAGGAGGAACGTGGCACCAGGGTTGGAGGAAGACTCATCAACAACCTACGTTATGCAGAAGACACAACCTTGCTTGCTGAAAATGAGCAGGACCTGAAGCACTTGTTGCAGAGGGTCAAGGACTGCAGCCTTTAATATGGTTTGACCCTCAACCTCAAGAAAACAAGGACTCTCACCACTGAGCCCATTAGCAGCATGATGATAGACAGTGAAGCCAAAGCTTGATTGTAGATTAATGAGTTGCTTTAACATTTTTATACCAATGACAAAGGCAATCAAAACAGATTGTTAAGATATTAAATCACAATCTTAAAATAACAATCTAAGCCACAGGTACCATGTATAAAGCCCATTTGATATTTAAGGGCCCTTCCTTTGTGGGAGATTTTTCAGGATTTTTTTTTTTTTTTTACATTTCAGCTTCAATATTGCTGTTGCCTGGACTATCCAATAAGGAACTTACTTCCTATGGCTAGGTAATAAGTATCTAGGTTTTGCACTCTATAAAATGATATGTCAGTAAACGCAAAGATTTTTACATGTTGGCTGGGGTAAATATTTACATAATTGCCAGGTCCTAGAGTAAAAATTCTCCAGGTTAGTAGACGTAGTTTAAGCATTATTATTGTTGTTATTATTATGTGCCATCAAGTTGCTTGTAACGCATAGTGACCCTATGTACAACAGCTCTAAACTCTGCCCTATCTTGAACCAACCTTGTCTCCATTACTCCAGTCACTCTCAAGGGTCTTAACTTATCAAGGGTCTTCTCGTCCTGTCCTGTCCCTTTACCCTCCCAAATAATACTGTCCCTATCCAAGGACTGGTCCCTCTTGCAAGAGGCCCAAAGTATATCAGAGGGAGTTTCAGTATCCTTTTCTCCAAGGAAGCCTGATTTCACCTTCTCCAGGATGAACTTGTTTGTTCTCAAGGGGGTTTAAGTCACTTAGGTACACAGGGAGCCAGGTCATGTTGTTATGTTCCATCAAGGTTCCTGTCACTCATTGCAACCCTGTGTACATTAGCTCTAAAACCTGCCCTATCCTGAAAAAAAAAAAAAACAACAACTCACCATCTCAGACAGACCTAATCCCGTTTCTCCAGTCATTGAGTCAATCCATCTCATTCTGGGTCTTTCCCTCCTGCACTATCCCTCCACCCTTCCAAGCATGATGTCCCTCTCCAAGGACTGGGCCTCCTAGCCATGTACACAAAGTATGTGAGATGGAGCCTCAAAATCCTTGTCTCCCAGGGAGCAGCTTGGTTTTACCCTCTCCAGGACAGACTGTTTTCTAGCAGTCCACAGTATGTTCAATACTCTTCTCTAGCACCACAACTCAAAGGCATTGATCCTTCTTCTATCATCCCTATTTATTGTCCGGCTCTTGGATGCATAGCGAGTAACTGCAAAGACCATGGCCTGGACCAGGTACACCTTAGTCTCCGGACTGATATTGTTGTTCTTCAGTACTTTAAAGAGTTCCCTGACAGATGAATTTCCCAGTGCAGTTCGTCTTTTGGTTACCTGATGGCTGATGCCAAGAATTCTGGTTGTGGGACAAAGCAAACTGAAGTTATCAACAATCTCAATCTTTTTGTGCATCATGAAGGTGCCAATTGGCCAAGAGATGAGAATCTTTGTTTTCTTGATGTTGAACTTCAGTTCATATTGAAGACAACAGTCTTTGACCTTCTGCAGCCAAGTCTTATGTCCTCTTTGGTTGTGTCATGTGCATAACACAGTTTTGTTGATGAGTCTTCCTCCAATCCTGGTGCCACATTCCTTATGAAGTCCGGCCTCTTCAGTGATCTGTTCTGCATACAGGTTAACAAAGTATGAAGATAGGATGCATCCCTGATACACACCTTTCCTGATCCTGAGCCATGCAGTGTTTCCCTGCTCTGTTCTGACTATTGCTTCCTGGTCCAAGCATAAGATTTCCATGTTGTTGTTGTTGTTGTTATGTGCCGTCGAGTCGTTTCCGACTCATAGCGACCCTATGCACAACAGCCCTAAACCCTGCTCTATCCTGCGCCA
>NW_006400937.1:8189-12751 GCF_000299155.1 Elephantulus edwardii | reverse complement strand
AATGTGAGTGTAGAAATGTATGAAACACAACATACATGTATGATATCAAATGTATAAAGATTTTGTATACAAACCAATAAAACATAAAAATAGATTCGCAATAGTGAAATAAACCACAAAACAAGTTCAATGAATAAAAAGGTTATAAACATGGGTATTATTTCAATTATATAAGCAACCACCTTAAAAATGCTCATGTAAATACACCATTTAATTACATAATAAAATATATTAAGCAGTCACAATGGACTAAAAAAATGAGCCAATCAAGTGTAATTTACAGCATATTTTAAATATAAAATATAAACACATAGTAGAGTTAAAAAGTGGGGGAAAATTTACTATGTTGCAGAAGATCAAGGAACATAGCCTTCAATGGATTGCATCTCAATGTCAAGAAGACAAAGATTCTTACACTGGACTAATAGGAAACATCATGATGAATGGAGAGGAGGTTGAAAATGTCAGCATCATCATCTTGATTAGATCCACAATTAACACCCTTGGTACCAGCAGTAAGGAAATAAGGAGATAAATAGCACTAGGAAAATCTATGGTTAGGGATCTCTCCAATTTATTGAGGGAAAATGATGTGTTTGAGGAGCAAGGTGTGTCTGATTTAAGCCATAGTCTTCCCAATTACTTGCTATGCATCTAAGAGTTGGACAGTGAATGAGGATGACAGAAAAAAAAAAATTTACTTCCTTGAACTATGATGTTGGAAAAGAGCACTGAATATGCAGTGGATGGTGAAGAGAACAAACAGATATGTCTTGGAGAAGGTGCAATTGGAGTGCTCTTTGGAGGCAAGAATGGTGGGGCTTGGCCTCACACACTTTGGGCATTTTCCTTGGGGTGATACATGATGCTTGGATGGGTGGAGGGTTGGTGAAGGAGAGGAATACCCTCAACTAGGTGGATTCACACAGTGACTGACGCAATGGGCTCTTGTGTGTCAGGAAGCGTGAGGATGGCACATCATAGAACAAGTTTCAGATCTTTTGTTCATAGAATCTCTATGAGTCATTCTTTACTCGATAACACCTAATGCAACAACCACAACAGCAATGCTAATGAAAAAGAAGCTAGAGTAGTCTTTGTAGTTTCGCATAAGACATGTTTCAGAATAATGACAACTGTAAGGGATAAAGAAGCAAGTTACATAAACATAAAGGGATCAACTTTCCAAGTACAAATAACAGTTCTTAGTATATATGCATCTAACAACAGAAGAACTTAGGCAAAAACTGCTAGGACTGCTGGTCAAATTCATTATTAGTTTGATAACTTAAACATACCAGTATCAACAATTGATAGAAATCGCAGGCAGGAAACTAGTGAGCAAATAGCTGAACTGATCAATGTTGTCAATCTATTAGATATAAGGACTTTAGGATGTTTCACACAACAGCAGGTTCAAGCTTACTTTGTATAATATTTTTATCAAGCTTCTTTGCCCCAAAGCATACATACACTGGTGATTTAAAAGCCCATATATCATCCAAAGTGTGTTGAGTAAACAATTGAATGAAATAAGAACTAAAGAAACAAAATCTAAAATATTAAGAGGATGAAAATACAAATAATGAGACTGAAAAATAAAGAACAACTCTAAAGAAGAGGAGTAAATCAATAAGGGAGGTAATTAAAAGCATTACTAAACATAAAAATCTTGTAGCCAAACTGACCAAAACCAGCAGATACAGATTATTAATATTAAAAATAAAAAGATCAAGAATACTTTTCTCATGAAGATCAAAAGAAAAACAAAAGAATATTTTGAACAATGTTATGTTAAAATGATAGATGAAATAAATTGCTTAAAAGATACAATTCACCAAACTCACACAAGGAAGAATAAACTGGTGTTTTCTTTTTGCCTTGGAAATAAGACAAAGATTTTTTTTTCCCTTCCACCTCTCCTGTTTATGATTATAGTACCCAATATACTAAAACAAGAAAAAGTAATAAATGGTGTACAGATTAGGAAAGAAGAAACAAAGCTGCCTATGTTCACAGATGATATGATTGTCTATGTAGAAAATGTAATGAATTGTCAAAAAACCCAAATCCAAGAATTAGTAAGCAAGTATAGCATAGTTGCAGGATACAAAAATAATGGATAAAAGTAAATTATTTTTATGGTATACGTTCAATGAAATGTTGAAACTTAAAATGAAAAGCTCACCATTTGTGTTATCATCATTTAAAAAAAGAAATGCATCGATAGAAACATTGGTGGGGTTGTAAGGTGCTGTTGAGTCATGTCTGCCTCGTAACAACTGTATACACAGCAGAAGAAAACACTCCAGGTCCTGAACCATCGTTGCAATTGTCACTATGCTTAAGCCCAATTGTTGCCGCCATGGGTCAATGCATCTCATTGAGTGTCTTAGTCTTTCTCATTTTTTCGAAAAAATAAAAATTATTTTTTGGGGGGAGGCTGACCCTTTACTTTTACCATGCATGATGAGAATGTCCTCCAGGGATTAGCCTCTCCAGACAACATGATTCTACAAAGCTTTCTCTCTGTGTCTTCCACTGTTGTCAAGTTAGATAGCTGATCCTGTAGTGGATTTTCAGAAGTTATATATTGCAAGCGATGAAATTGCCCATCTTGCAAAGAGCTGCTGGTGCAGCCGAACTATCAGAAAAGCGTGGTTCTGGGTTAGCAGCACAGCTCTCTACCCATTCGATTAGAGGGTACCAAGAACATAGGGAAGGAGAGAAGGAGAACCCTTTAGGAAACTGAATTTCTATTTACAGTAATGTAATAATCTGTGAATTTATATCTGTGGTGGTTTGCAATATGATTAATATAATTTATGTCACTGACTTGTACATGTAAGAAACATAAATTAACAAATGTTATGTATAATTTATACCAAAACCCCCCATACTGTCAAAGGTTTCATTCAGGAATGAAACTGCCTTATTCTTTGTTTCTAGAGTATATAAAAGTGTTTTTGGGGAAAAATTTAACACTCAATTCGTGGTATTTGATTTCTTCCTGTACCCACTGACTCACTTCACAGGCACTTTGGCATATTCATAGACCATATTTTCAAGAGCTTTCAGTTATCCATCTTTCCTCTTACATGCTTCTTCAAAATCAACCTTGAACATTTGTAAGAAAGCTGAGTGGCTGCTCAAATTTTAGACTCTGTTTTCAGGAAGTTGAGAAGTAAAGTCACCCTAAAGAAAATGCACATGTAATTTCAAACATAACAGCATTAGTATTTTTATGTGTAGTTATACAAATTCTCCTGGAGTTCTAGAGATAGGGGATGTGGGAAAGAAAAATAAGAAAGAGATTACTATTCATTGCTGATAATTTCATTACGAATTAAATAAACAGACAGGGCTTTAGAATTATCACGCATAGTCCTGTGGAAAGAGGCTTTATTATTTTCTTTTGGAGCCTCCTTCAACATTCCTCCCTCCTTTTATTCTTTGTGTTGTGATAACATATAAAATCTATTATATGCATGTGAAATACAAATAATGGTCCCCTAGAATTTATTCTTTTTCCCATCGATAGGTTCTCTTCTCTGAACCTCCCTACACATACATTCAGGGACTTAAATAGAAAAAAAAGAAACTCCAAAGCAGTACCTCTCTGGAGTGTGTAAACAAAAGGAGGAATTCAGAGGCTTGAAACCTACTTCCCAATTATGTCACATAAAAATAAGAACAAAATCACTTGCCTATAACTAAGAAACGGAATGTGTTATTTCCTTTATTCTAAAATGTCCCTAAACAAGCTATTTTCTAACGTCTACTGAGACGCAAGTATGGTGAAACTGTCACATATTTGAGCGAGGGGGCAGTCCTTGGAAAATTACATCATTCTTGGAAAGGTGGGGAGTCAGTGAAAGAGAAAACCCTCAATGAGATGGATTGCTACAGTGGCTTAATAGCGGGCTGTGTATCAGAGATGATGAGGATGGAATGTAATAGGGCAAGGTTGACCTTGGTTGTTCACTGGATTGTTATACTCTACTTGAGAGTACCTAACAACAACAACAACAACAACACCACCAAACTATTTCTTTAAGTCTCTGTTCTAAGATGTTGGGGTTTATTTCCCTCTACAATGTTTTCTTCTTTCCATAAAGCAACGTTTTTGAGGTGTCTGTAGAATCTAGAAGACCTCGCCTATATAAATAAATAGCAATGTATCAGAGTGATTGCAAAGATAGTCTGCAATCAGACGTTCTAGGTTAAAATCCTCATCTACCTTTATTGTTTGTGAACCTTTGAACAATTAGTCATTAGTCTTTCTGTGTTTCACTTTCTCAGAAGGAGAAGGGGTAGATAAATAGTACCTGTTTGTGTGATTATAACTTCACAATCATTAATAAGTATAAAACATTAAACTTTACTAATTATAAAATGTTATCTGGCGAGAGCGCCGCCACGCGAGAGTGAGGCCCCCAGACGGGAGAACGCTGCCGCCAGACAGGAGAACGCAAGCGCCAGACGGGGTTCCACCGCGAGAGGGACCTGGAAGAGACCCGGGAAGAACAACAGCCAGCCACCTACCACGGAACTCCAGAGGA
>NW_006400937.1:0-1829 GCF_000299155.1 Elephantulus edwardii | reverse complement strand
AATTGTTCAATCAAGCTTCAGCTATTAAAACAAATCTGTTTTCTTTTAATTTCATGTAGTTTTGTATTCATTACCTCTTTGATTCATTTTTCTACTTCAGTCAGCCTTTCTAAGTAGGCAAGTGTAGCTGGATCCTTCAGGCCAGAAGCCAAGGATCTTGCTGAGCCTCTTCAGGGTTCAAGCTATGCTCATTGTAAGCTCTATGAAGTTCCAGAGAGTGCCAGACATGGATTTCATTAATCCTACCATCAGTAGGTCTGAATTCATTGCAACTAATACAATACCTGTTCCTCTAACCATGCCAACATTTCCTTGACACTATGGATGACCTCCTGTTATTTCTCAACAAACGCTGGCAGGCACAACCCAGGCTGATGAAGTAAAACAGCTCAGCGGGCTGAGTGCATCCATGCTGAAATGAACAGCACATTCCAAAAAGATCCACAGCAGCATAGAAGGAGAAAAGAGAGCAAAGAAAGAATGCAGGATTACTTATAAGACAGAAAGAAGAATCTTCTAGACCATCAGACGTCCATATATACTATTTCTACCAGGAATACTGGGGTGACTTCCACCTAGACCACCATACTTTTCCTATTTCTTATGCCATGATTTGAGGTGCGATTCCCAACTGTCCCCCATGGACTTTACCCTCACTAAACACTCACAGATGTCTTCCTGATGGGACTCGTCTCTAAAAATCTTTGAAGTTTCTGCCAACACCACCACATGAGAAAATGGCATGCCATATGTATGAGTTACTTTAGTTAGCTCAGCTTTGGGATGAAATCATATTGGCTCAACCTATTGGGAATTCAGCTACATGTGATAAGAAATACACAAGGAAGAATGGATTTTGTTTAGGACAAGACCCTCAAATTTTCCTCATGATCTTTCTGTCTGCTCTCTCTTCTCTCTCTGTCTCTCTGTGTGTGCGCAAACTGATATACCATGTCTTCTTTGATGCTCTATCCAGTAAGGATGTTAAAGGAAAGTGAGACCACTGAGAGAAACACTTTGAGTTACCAACACAGTCATTAAGCAAATGTTTATTGAGTAGCATTATGTCCCAGTTATTGATCTAGGGACTCCACAAAAGAATCACTGCTATTGTGTCTGCACCTTAATAATAAACTTATTAGTTAAAGCAAGAGTAGTATCCATTTCCTAAGCAATATGCCTCTGGAAACTCTGTGAAATTTGAGAAACCATAGTTATCAAAAGGCTTTAGGCCTTTTGTTCATAGGGTCGCTATGAGTCGTGCTTAATTTGACAGCAATCGACAACAACAACAAATTAGTAATGCATACTATAGATATTGTTATAAA
This sequence comes from Elephantulus edwardii, assembly GCF_000299155.1. NCBI lineage: Eukaryota > Metazoa > Chordata > Mammalia > Macroscelidea > Macroscelididae > Elephantulus > Elephantulus edwardii. Next base: position 501 of record NW_006400937.1, on the reverse strand, counting down.
GAAAATGTTCTGTGGAAGAGAAAAAGAGAAGGATGTTTCATTGAGATGTGCACGAAAAGATTTCTATATGGACATAATAAGTCTGGCTGCAATCTTTATAAATAATAAAGCAAAATTTAAAAATTATACCACAATGTAGAATTATTTAAAAGTTTATCGATAGAATATACCACCAAATGTTTTCACATCAGAGTAGAGGAAAAGAATAATTTAACAGTGTTTAACATTTAGGCTTCCTACTGATCAAAAACATTTTATCTATCTATCTATCTATCTATCTATCTATCTATCTATCTATCTATCTATCTATCTATCTATCATAATGCGGTGGAAGCAGGAGCGGTATCCACTTCCATAAATAGCTTGCCTCTGAAAACCCTACAAACCTGGAGAAAGGATAAAAGTCATGCAGGGGTTGAGGACTTTCTTTCATAAGGTCGCTATGAGTCACCTACAACTCTACAGCACTTAACAACACAGAGAGAGACCAGTTGGCCCAGT
>NW_006400936.1:3710-12553 GCF_000299155.1 Elephantulus edwardii | reverse complement strand
ATATTATACAAAATGGGTGACTATGGAAGACATTATGCTGGGTGAAATATCTCAGTCACAAAAGGACAAATAGTGCATAATGCCACTGTTATAAAACAGGACTGACATCAGGGTTGGGAGTAAATTAGGGAAAAAAGGAATAAATAATGTACACGGCATTGAAACAGACAAGGGAGAGAACTGTATAAAAGGAATATATGATTAGGTATTATTGGTATGACAAAAGTCCAGAATAAGAACTGCATAGTAAAGTGGGCTGGGGTGGGGGGGGAGTGGAGACTGTACAACAGTGAAAGAACTTTTTAAAAAAAAATCCAACTGGCATGGAGTGGGGCAGGAAGGAAATGTGTAACAATGAATGATCTGATCTACATACAGATTGAAAAGGTATGGGACTGGAAAAAATTTTGCACAGCAATTAAGTAAAGTTTAACCTCACAATTTAAAATGAACCCAGCAGCCTCTACAACTTTTTTTGTTTCATCCTCATCTGTGAGGAAATCAGTACAATGAAAATAGATATTATCATACAAGGTAGAACAACCAGAAAAGTTCAGAGTGCTCTAACCACTTGCCAATTCTTTTCTTATCTACAATTGACCTAGATTTCTTGAACAAACATCAAGAGATTAGATAAATGCCCTGCTCAGTACCTAAAAAGAAAATCTGTATGATTCAGAGACCACAGAATTTCGAAAGACTTTTCTTTCTACCAGGAAAGCATATTTATATGTGGTGGCTTTTATTAAAGTTTTTATTTAATAATTCTGTACCTTATAAATGAGCTTCTTTAGATTTATTGGTTTTTAAAATATAACTTCTTAAACAATTCAATAAAGTTTTATTGGAATGCAGTCACACCTTTGCAATTACAAAAGAAATAAGATATTAATTGGTTTATAGCTTAGTGCTTGCTGGATTCCTTCTAGGTTGGGCTGTGTGTCACTTGTATATTATGACCAGATGCCCTGAAGTATTTCTTGGTTTGGCTGGAAACAGCCTGTTCCCACTGGACTTCCTTGGCCCCATTTCTCATCATTTCAAAATATAAATCAACCCAAATTGTCACATTAATGGAAGAAGTATTTGGACTGTTTGAGGCAACTTGACTAGATCCTGTGTATTTGACTCAGCTCCAAATTTTAAAGCCTAATAATAAAAGATACTCTGTGATTCAAATATTTATTATAGGTCTGAAGGAAAGACCAAGAGAGATCTGGTGGATTAGTGATAAGAAGCTGCTCTGCTAACCTAAAGGCACACGGTTCAAATTCACGACCTGTTCCTCAGGAATACGATAGGCAATCTCCTCTCTCATGATTTACAGCCTCTGAAAGTCCACTGAAGAGTCAGTTATGAGTTGATTCCAAATTGACAGACATAACAATAACAATAGCAACAACATGAAACACCTACTAGAAGATCAAAGAATTGATGGTATTGGCAAAGAATATGAGTGCATCATAGACAAAAAGAACAAACAAATATGGAAGAAATATAGCCAGAATTTGACCCAGCAATTCCACTACTGGAAATATACCCTAAAGAATCCATAACCACCACCCAAGCAGATATATGCACACCCATGTTAATTGCAGCTTTGTTAAGCAATAGCAAAGAGCTGGAAACAACCCAAGTGCCCATCAACAAACGAATGGATAGAGAAGCTCTGGTATATTCACACAGTGGAATATTATGCAGCATTGAAAAATAAGGAACTCATGAAATATTATACAGAATGGGTCACCCTGGAGGACATTATGCTGAGTGAAATATCTCAGTCACAAAAGGACGACTATTGCATAGGGCCACTGTTGTAAAATGGGACTGACATCGAAGTTGAGGGAAGACAGAGAAGGAGAGAATGAACAGTGTATACTGCATTGAAACAGATGAAGGAGAGATTTGTTTAAAAGGGATATATGATTGGGTATTATTATCATGACAGGAGTCCAGAATGAAGGGCTGCACGTACAGTGGACTTGGGGGGAGGGGTTGCATAATAATGAAAGAATTTTTCTTTTACTTTTCAAAGAGAAGAGTGAATTGAGGTGAAGGGGTGGGCAGGGAGAAAAGTGCAACAATGAATGAATGGAAAACCTAAGTCTCTGTAAACTTTCATTAAAACTAATTAAAAAATATATCTAAATGGAGGGGGGAGGCGAGAATCAAGGATGGAGAAACTTTACCTCTCGCACTTTGGACATGGCTCCTGATAATAGGCACCTAATACACCATGAGGATCTGTCAGTTTGTCTTACTGAATTTGCTTGTATGTTGTTGTGATGCTGGAAATTATGTACCAGAATTTCAAATAGCAATAGCACCATCCATTGTGCACAGGTTTCTTGGAAGAATTCGGCAATCTACTCCTAAAATAAACTAGGCAGTGAAAACCTAATGAATAGCAGGAGAACATCATGTGATATGGTGCATGAGACCCTCAGATGGGAAGACTTTCAAAACCCAACTAGGGAAGAGGAGCTTCCTTAAATTAGAGTTGATCTGAGCAAAACTTTTGGAACCTTCATTTGCTAATGTGACATAACTCAAAATAAGAAGGAAAAAAAAACCCTCACACAAAACCTAGGTACAAATATCCATTAATAATCAAAACATGGAATGTATGGTGGAAAATGTGGCTTTGTGATAAAAACAATGCTGGAGATTACTTGATAGAATTCTTTAAAAGCAATGACTTACTCATCACAAATCTCTTTTTTCAAGTAGGATAACCCCTGTGGAAAACAATATGGTTTCCACTTAAAAAGTTAGAAGTAAAAAAAGAGAGAAGAAACAAAACAAAGCAAGTAGAAATTCCATATGATCTAGCAGTTCTTCTGTTTGGCAAATATTCCAAGGAACGAAATAAGAGCCAGGACATGAACAGATACATGCACAGCCATATTCATCGTAGTGTTATTTACAATAGCAGAGATAAAGCAATCTAAGTGCTCATTGGCAGATGAATAGATAAACTATGGTGCATCAACCCTATGAAATATTGCTGTTGGTAGGTATTGTCAACTGATAGCAACCCTGCGATAGAAATCTTCCTTATCCCGCTCCAACCTCACAATCTCTGCTAACTCACTGGAGTCTGCTGTTATAGTCACAGTGTGAATCCACCTCATTAAGGGTTTTCCTCTCTTTTCCTGATGCTCTGCCTTTCCCAGCACAATGTCTTCTTCCAAAGACTGGACTCTCCTGACAAGATGCCCAAAATATGTGAGACCAAGTTTCATCATCCTTACTTGCAAGGATCACTCAGGTTGCACTTCCTCCAGCACAGATTTCCTTGTTTTTTTGACAGTCCATGGAATATCCAGCACTCTTCTCCAGCACCACAACTGAAAGACGTTGATTCTTCTTCTGTCATCCTTATTCATCATCCTACTTTCAGATGCATACTAAGCAATGCCATGCCTTGAATCAGATGTACTTTGTCTTTAAACTGACGTCTTTACTCTTTAGCATTTTGAAGAGTAGATTCTCCCAAGGCAGCATATCTTTTGATGTCTTGCCTGCTGCTAACAACGGTGTTGAATGTGGATCCAAATAAATGAATTTGTGGGTAACTTTAATCTTTTCTACATCCATCATGATGTTGCTTATTGGCCCAGAGGTGAGATTTTTGTTTTCTTGATATTGAGATAAAATTAACGTAGAAGGCCTAGTGGTGCAGTGGTTAAGTACTTGTTAAATAAATAAAGGAGCCCTGGCAGCACTGTAGGGTAAGCTTTGGTCTGATGACCAACATATCAGTACTTTGAACCCACAAGTCACTCTGCAGGAGGCAATCTGCTTCTGTAAAGACTTCTAGCCTGTGAAACCCTATAGGGCAGTTCTATTCTGTTCGTGGGGCATCCTAGGCATTAATGAGTTGAGATGGACTGGTATTGGCCATTTAAAATCTGCTAATCACATGGTCTACTATGCTGGGAATGATCGAAGTGGAATGATGGCATCTTCATCATCAAAAAGAACATTCCAGAATCTCTCCTGAAGTACAATGCAATTACAATGTGATGGGATATTATCAGTATACATACAAAGAAGACATGTTAATACAATTATTATTCAAATAGGTACCAAGCACTTCAAAGTTGAAGAAATTCAGAATTTCTACAAGAACTTTTGCAGGCTGAAGCTAGTTGAACACGTAATTAAGATGCATAAATAAAGATGACTGGAAATAAGAATTGATGAAGGAATGGTAGTTGGAAAATACAGACGTGATGATAGAAATGAGGCTGGAGAACAAATGATTGATTTTTTTATGTTCAATGATGAGTTCATCATAAATCACAAATACCTTTTTTAATAAATACAAATGGAAACTCTATATCTACATATCTAAAATATACAACTATGTAGACACATATATATGTGTATATACAAATACACACACACACACACACACACACCCCTCACCTGATGAATTGCACAGAAATAAGATTAATTATGTCTGTTAAGAGAATCATTGGAGAAGGTCAATATCAGCAGTGCATATCAGGCAAAGTGAATTCTGTGCAATCAAAGATATAGTCATTATAAATATCACAACAGCAATAGGAAAAATCCATGCATAAGCAGATCTGCACAGTTCAGACCTGTGTTGTTCAAGGAAAAATTGTCTGTCTATTTACATTTGCCTTTCCGTATGATAGTTGATAGGCATTTGATTTGTTTCTACCTTTTCTAAAGTCATTGCCCTGGAGCCAACTCATAGCTGATTCTCCAGCAGGTTTCCAAGCCTGTAAATTGCACAAGAGGAGACTACCCATCTTTCTCCTGCACAACAAGTGAGAGATCTGAATCTCCAGACAGGCGTAGGCTTTAAGTTAGTGCAACCAGAGCTCTGTTTGTAGTTTTTAACTATTACAAATAATGTTGCAATGAATAGTGACATACAGATTTCTGGTTTTATGCCCGCTTTCAATTCTTTGGGTTATGTAACAAAGAATGGAATTGCTGGATCGGATGGCTGACTGTAAGAAACCTCTTCAAATGACTGAGGAGTGATGATGTCAGTTTGAAGACTAAGTTGTCTCTGATTCAGGCCATGGTCTTTGCAATAGCTTGGTATAAATCAGAAAGCTGGACACCGAGTCAAGATGACAGAAGAATTGATGCCTTCGATCTGTGGTATTGGAGAGGAGTACTGAATATCCCATGGACTGCCAAAAGAACAAACAGATATTGTCTTGGAGAAGGTGCAGCCAGAATACTCCTTGAAGGCAAGGATGACAAAGCTTCATCTCCCATACATTGGATATGTTTCTATAGGAGAGGCTTTTCCTTGTAGAGTGGCATCATACTAGAAAAGTCGTTGGTCAGAAAAAGAGAGGAAGACCTTCAATAAGATGGAGAGACACAGTGATTGCAGCAATAGGTTCTAGTATTTCACAGATGATGAGGATAATACAGAATAGGACAGCATTCTGATCTGTCATTGAGAGGGTCACTATGAGTCATATTTGACAGTACCTAACAACAATAGTAGGTTTTTTTATTTAACTTTTTAAAGAGCCACTGTACAGAACCTTTTGTTGAGCCCGTTTCGTTTCTACACAAAATACATCGCCAGTTGCACTATCTGAAACTTTGCTCAGTGGGTGAATAGTTCGTTATTGTTTTCTGCCAAGGGAGCTCTTTTATTAGCAGTAATCAAGTTTTAGTCTGCAGCAACACATCTTTACCTCCTCCATTAATGGGTCTTAGGGAAAGTTCATGAAGTTACAAGTACGAGCTGAAAGTGTTCATGCAAAAAAATAGTAGGTGGTATGTCAGTGTGGTCACTGGTTTGCACCATTTGCTTGTGCTTTCTGTGCCTATTTGAGATCAGTCCCAGATGTACTCTTACAGTGGAATGCTGCTGGTGTGCTCAATCTTAGGACTTGGTGGGTCCTAGATGCACAGATATGAGGTAATATCTCTCACTGTGTGATCTCTACTTATGTGCACAATAGTCATTAACAGGAAAAAAATATGTACCTAAGGTGATTCCCTTCCGAGAACCTGGAACTTTTATTGCTTTATCTCTGTAGGGTTAAGGAAGGGCTGTGTTCCCTGACCCGATACTATATGTCCAGAATAGTAAAAAATGGTCACCTACCCTGAATAAGGGGAATGAATAACATCGATCTGGTGGCTTGGTGGTAAGGAATTGTACTGCCAACCCAAAGGCACATTGTTCATATCCACAAGTCACTCCACAGCAGAAAGACGCACAATCTCCTTCTGTGTCATTTATTGCTTCTGAAAATCAACTAGAAAGTCAGCTATGAGTCAGTTATGACTCGATGGTATGTAACAACAACATTGCCCACAGGGACCTTCCCCTTTTATTAAGTCTTTCTCTTATTCTCTTTTTGTGCAAGCTGTTTGGCATGCAATTTACTAGTATATTAACCCTGGAGAAAAGTGATCTGGAATTCTTTGCTAGTGAGAAGCAGCGTGTGCGTGGACGTGATGTAACAATGCTCCTTGGGATGGGAGCCTACCCTCAGGGAACCTTGATGAGACTGATTACTTTTCCACTCACCACTGTTGCATTCATCCTGTTTATTCCATGAGTAAGGAATTGTGTTGAACTGATTCACAGCTGAGCCTCAGGGGCGGAGGGGGGTGGGGTAGGATGGGGGTTCAGAGGCACTAAATGACACAGGAGGAAATTGTGCAGCTTTCTCCGGCAGCGCATGTGGCTGATTCCAACCTTTGGAACAGCAGTGCCACTCCTTACCACCAGGCCGCCAGAGCTCCCTGTGAGTCATGAATCTCCGAAGAATAATCAGTGAATATCCATTAGGACATGTTTGGTTAATGCTCTGCTTCAACCTGTGTTCCTAACTTTGGAATTTGTATTTGTGGCACATTACAGTGGGTTTGATAACTCAAGACAAATAGTTTTACAGTCACTTAAAGTCTTGTGATCAGGTAGTCCCACTAGCAAATCAGCAGCTGTTCGCTGAATAGTGTATAGTTCTCTGTTACAAGTGGTGTGGCCTTAGGAGTCTGCCCTGTAATTATTATTTTGGGGGTTCTGGAAGCTCTGTTGATCTAGTGGTGAGAAGCTGCACTGCAGTCTCAACGGCACAAGGTTTGAGGCCACCAGCTGCTCCATGTAAGAAGGTTTGGCAATCTCCTCCTGTGCAATTAACCGCATCTGAAAACCTGCCAGAGGGTCAGCTATGGATCAGTTCCGACTCTATAGTACACAACAACAACAAGAGGGTTCACACAGAGTCTTTCTCAACTACAACTACAACTTTGGTCATATGGCCCAAGTGGCAGTGCTTCCTGTACCAAGAACCCACTGAAACCAGCGACTTTCCTCCTTTCTAATGAGTGAATCAGAGCCATATTCTCCAAATATGACACATGGTTGTTGTTGTTATGTGCCATCGAGTAATCTGCAACTCATAAAGACACTATGTACAACAACCCTAAATCCTGCTATATCTTGTGTCACTCTCACTGTCTCTGACACACCTACTCCCATTACCCCAATCACTGAATTGATCCACCTCATACAATGTATACCCCTCTTGTGCTGTCCTTCCATCCTCCCAAGCATGACGTACTTCTCCAAGGACTGGTCCCTCCTTGCAACATGTCCAAAGTATGTCAGCCGAAGCTTCAGATTTTTTGTCTCCAAGAATCAACCTGGTTTAACCCTCTCCAGGACAATGACTAGGGAGGATAGAAGGAGAACTGACGCCTTTGAGCTGTGGTGCTGGAGAAGAGTATTGAGGGTACTGTGGACTACTAGGAAAACAAACAGATTCATCCTGGAAAGGGTTAAACCAGGTTGCACCCTGGAGGCAAGGATTCTGAGGCTCCGCCTAACATATTTTGGATGTGTTTTAAGGAGGGATTGGTCCTTGGAGAAGGACATCATGCTTGGTAGGGTGGAGGAACAGTGCAGGAGGGGAAGGCCCTCTATGAGGTGGATTGATTCAGTGACTGGGGTAATCGGGATGGGTGTGTCAGAGACAGTGTGATTGGCAAAGGACAGAGCAGAGTTTAGGCTATTGTACATAGGGTCGCTATGAGTCGCAAGCGACTTGATGACACGTAACAACAACAGCAACAACAGGACGAACGTGTTCATTTTCTTAGCAATCCATGGTATATTCAGTACTCTTCTCCAATGCCACAACTCAAAGGCATTGAGTATCTTTCTATCCTCCCAAGTCATTGTCCAATTCTCTGATACATAGCAAGTGATTGCAAAGACCATGGCCTGTATCAGGCACATCTTAGTCTCCAGAGTGACACCATTGCTCTTCAGGACTATGGAGAGGTCCCTAACAGCAGACTTTCCCATCACAATATGTCTTTTAATTTCCTGGCTGTTGGTGCCAAGAATGTTGACTGTGAAGCCAACTATGAAGCCAACTGTGACTAAAGCTGTTAACAATCTCAATCTCTTCTCCATCCATCCTGATGTTGCCAATTGGCCCAGTGGTAAGAATCTTTGTCTTCTTGATATTGGGCCTCAATCCCTATTAAAGGCTCCAATACTTGACCTTCTGCAGCAAGTACTTCAGGTCCTCCTCACTTTCAGTAAGTAGGGTTGTATCATCTGTATAATGCAGGTTGTTGATGAATCTTCCACCAATCCAGATGCTACACTTCTTCTCATACAGCTCAGAATCCTGGATAATCTGTCTGCATATAGATTGAAAAGGTATGGAGTTAGGACACAGCCCTGGCCCAATTTTGAATCATGCAGTGTTTCCTTGCTCCGTTCTGAGGACTGCCTCCTAGTCCAAGTATAGGTTTCACATTAGCACGATCAAGTTCTGGGATTCCCATTCTTCTCAGAGTCAGCCACA
>NW_006400936.1:1691-3021 GCF_000299155.1 Elephantulus edwardii | reverse complement strand
TGGCGCATTCTCTTAGCTACTTCTTGCTGAAAAGGGACGCTGTGGGTTTCAGGGTGAAGGTCTTCTCTTACTATTCTAAAGGGCCCCTTTGGCAGTAGGAAACACATAGACTATTATGGAGATCGACCTTGGAATTTAGATGCACTGCCATCAACCGTGCCCAGCCGTACATGCTCATATCCTTGAATATGTATCATGGAAGTGCTGCAGCCTTCAAACTGCAAAGCAACAAGATGTTCTTCCTTTATCTTGAGTTTCAGCTCATTTTTCCTTTGCATCTCAGCGATTTCCTCTGGGGTGGCTAGTACAAGTGATGATTCTGCTGCATCAACCCGAGGGCAGGTAAATAGTGATGCAGCTCCCGCAGCTGGCTGTGGTGCATCTTTTTACCACTAAGCACAGTAGAGTTCCTCCAGCAATCGGGTGATGAGACCATCCACGTTCAGCTCCCCGTCCGCCATCTTGTCGGCACTCCCCGGGTCTTCTAGTTCACCGTTTTTCTGACGAGTCCACTCTCTGGATGATTCCCCCAGATGGACTCTTCATGCATCTCTCCATGTGTAAAGCAGCTTTTTGTGGTGTGACTTTTCTCTTTCTCGCTGTTTTCTTTATCACATTGTTCCTGGGCCGGGGCTCTGAGCCGCCCGCCACCCACCTCCGCCGCGCGCTGCCGAATCTTTGTCTTCTTGACATTGAGCCTCAATCCGTATTGGAGGCTGCAGTCCTTGACCCTCTGCAGCAAGCACTTCAGGTCCTCCTCATTTTCAGCAAGTAGGGCTGTGTCATCTGCATAACGCAGGTTGTTGATGAATCTTCCACCAATCCTGACACCACACTTCTCCTCATAGAACCCAGCGTCCCAGATAATCTGTTCTTCATACAGGTTGGAAAGATAGGGAGACAGGATACATCCCTGGCATACGCCCTTCCCAATTCTGAACCATGCACTGTTCCCTTGCTCTGTTCTGACGACTGCCTCTTGGTCCAAGTATAGATTTCTTATTAGAATGATCAAGTGTTCTGGGATTCCCATTCTTCTCAGAGTCAGCCTCAGTTTGTAGTGATCCACCCAGTCGAATGCCTTTGCATAATCAATGAAACACAGATAGACATTCCTCTGGTATTCCCTGCTTTGAGCCAAGATCCATATAACATTAGCTACAGTATCCCTACTACCACGACCCATTCTAAACCCAGTCTGGACTTCTGGTAGTTCTCTGCTGATGTGCCGTTCCAGTCATTTTGGGACGATCTTCAATAGACTCTTGCTTGCATATGAAATCAATGAGATTGTTCTATAGTTTACACACTCTGTTGGATCACCCTTCTT
>NW_006400936.1:0-704 GCF_000299155.1 Elephantulus edwardii | reverse complement strand
ACATCAGGTGAAATCCATGTATATGTTTATGTTTCTTAGAAAACATATTTGCAATGCAAAGTTCTTTACCAAATGCACATGGCCCAGGGCCATTAATTATTTTGAATTACATTGTGATATACAATGGGTATTAACAGCCCAGGGTAGCTTCATGAATGCTGTTATGCATCATTATGCAAACCATTTCTAATTCACCTTTTGTTTAAACATGGAATACACAGCTTATATTCATCAGTTCAACAGCTGCATAGTATATGCCTAAGGCTATACCAATCTGTTTTGGTATAGACATCACCTGTAAACCAACAGCTTCCATCAAGCTTATTTTTTGGTTATACTCCTGACATTCTATACTGTGTTTCATGATTCTTTCGATCCTCCACAGATATTAAACTTGTCACTTTAATTGTGGATATGTAGAAACCATTGCCTCAGCATCTTATAAGTCTAGGGATGAGGTTGGTACTAATGTGCACCATTCAACTTAAAATATAATGTTTCTTCTATGCAGTTGTTTATATGTTGTTTTTAAAAAATTTTGACCATCAGTGGAGTTCGGTAGAGAAAGGAATGGGGACTCACTGCTTAGAGAGCACTGAATTTCTATTAAGGGTCATAGAAAATTCTGTGAACAGATAAGCTGATATTTGAACAAGAAGTACATGATTAAGGTCTTTTAATTATATATGAAAAAGTGAGGAAAA
>NW_006400935.1:13274-14252 GCF_000299155.1 Elephantulus edwardii | reverse complement strand
GCTAGAGTCTGAGCTATTGGTTGGCTGAGACACTATGGTACACAAGATCAACAATGATAGCAAATTAGTCTTCACACCTGATTGTTAATTAACTAAATAAAAAAAATCCCTACCTTCCAGAATCCAACTGCTTGACATAGGAGGCTCCAAAAGGAGACTATGAGGTAAGACCCAAAAGACGTTTAAATTTATAGGCCCATCCCCTCGGTCCTAACTGTCATTTTGTTGAAAATACCAAGACTAGTAATAGTAATATTGATGCTAATAATTACAGATTAACAGAATTATTTATGTGGCTGGCACTTTGTTAAACATTTTACACATACTCTCTCATTCAACATGATGAAAATAACCAAAAAGGTTTTTTACCAACCCCTCTGGACAAGAAATAAATAAAAGACCAAAACGATGGTAAAAAGAACTCTGAAACTTGCATTAGAATGTAGGGGAGTCAAAACAAAGGGAAGAAATACAGACGTAAGAGATGAACAGATCTAAAGGGTACCTTGAGAAAGTAATGCAAAGTTGCTGTTAACTGCCATTGTGTCAAGCATGACTCACAGTGACCCTATGAACAAAAGATCTGCAGCCTTTTTATAACTATCGTCACTTATCAAAGTTCATAGAATATCTAGAGGCTGTTTAGGAAGTGGATGCCATTCCTGCTTCCAAAGTATTATAACTTAAAGTGCAAAGACCTGACAGTTAAAAATCAACATAGAAGAGCACACTTGGCATTTTTCCAGCTGGAATTCTATAGGCAAAATCTTCACTGATGCAGGAAGACAGAAGGAATACACAGTCACTGCACCAAAAACAATGGGTGGATAATGAACCACTTAAGGACACAGCATACAATCAAGAACCAATCGTAATGAAGAAAGAAGTTCAAACTACACTGAAGGCATTGGCAAAAAATAAATGCCCAGGAATTCGTAGAGTAACAAATGAAGCATTTAAACAAACAGGAGCAGCCCT
>NW_006400935.1:10847-11359 GCF_000299155.1 Elephantulus edwardii | reverse complement strand
TGTTTTGAGAATCTCCTACTCTTAAGAAAGAAATAGGAGTAAAGTGTATGCTTTAGACTCAGAGCCCGTGCTCTGTGAAACCGACAGATTCAGGGAAAGGTGGAGGGTTGGTGAAAGGGGGAAGATCCTCAACAAGATCGACTGACACAGTGACCGCAGCAATGGGCTCAAGGACACCAGACATGATAAGAAAGGCACAGAATAGGACAGGGTTCAGGTCTGTTGTTCATAGGATCACTAGGAGTCATACTCAACTCGACAGCACCTAACAAGGAAGCTTTGGGGGTGTAGTCCATAGGGAGTAGTGCAGCCAACTCAAAGGCCCAGTCTCTCCAGGAGCCCAAATCCACCGGCAACTCTAAGGAAGAAAGAAGAGCAACCACATTTTTGGTGCCATTTACAGTCTCAAAACTCAACTGAGGGTCAGGTATGGGTCAGTTCTGACTCAACTACAATGAGGAAGTAAATGGCTAATGATCTCAAGTATCTTATATGTTTATTGGCTGCTTGAA
>NW_006400935.1:7393-7912 GCF_000299155.1 Elephantulus edwardii | reverse complement strand
AACTGAATGTGGAAATTATTGAGCAGTATCCTTATAATCATATGTAAGCAAAACACTACTGAATATCATTAAGAAACTACAAAAACAGTACATGAAAAATTGCCAGAAATTGAAGCTGGATTTTAGAAGATGTGGCACCAGGGATATATCATTCCTGATGTCAGATGGATCCTGGCTGAAAGCAAAAAATAAGGAAAAGGGTTTTACTATCCTCTTCAGTTAAGTGTGGATATTCTATTTGAAGAACTGCATTGGGAAAATCTGCTGTCAGGGACCTCTCTGGACTACTGAAGAGCAATGATGTCTGGAGATTAAGGTACACCTGATCCAGGCCATGATCTTTACAATATCTGCTATGCATCAGAAAGCTGGAAAATGACTGGGATGACAGAAGGAGAACTGATGCCTTTGAACTGTGGTGCTGGAGAAGAGTACTGAATATACCATGGACAGCTAGAAGAACAAACAAAACATGTTGGAGAGGGTGAAACCAGGCTGCTCCTGGAAGACATGTTGCAA
>NW_006400935.1:4926-6238 GCF_000299155.1 Elephantulus edwardii | reverse complement strand
GATACAGTAACAGGGGCAGTGGGGGTAGGTGTGTCAGAGTCAGTGAAACTGGCTCAGGACAGGGCAGGCTTCAGAGCTGTTGTACATAGGGATGTTATGAATCTAAGGCGACATGATGGCACATAACAACTACTACTACTACTTGAAAGCCCCAAAAGTTATTGTCGCTCATATTAAAATGTTGGATCCCAAATCCAGCAGACCATAATCTTTTAATAAGATCTCCATATGTTGGCTGTTAGCCTTTTTCTACCCCAATGTAATCTCGTCTGTTTTCTTCATTAGTTTCAGCTTCAACATCACTTTCTTAGAAAAATATTCTCTGAGAACACCATATATACAGTGCACTCTGCTAATTCTGAGACTATGTCCTTACTGCTCCCATTTGGAACTCATTCAAAACTCATTTCCATTGAATAAGAACCAACTCATAGCTGACCTGCCAACAGATTTTCAGGTGGTAAACTTCATGGGAAAAGACTGTCCATCTTTCTCTTACGGAGCTGCTGATGGATTTGAACCATCAGGGACACCACTTTTGGTTAACAGCATAACTCCCTATGGATGATGCCATCAGAACTCCCTTCCTATTAGAAAAAGTATAGCAAATAAAAGTGTGGCTCACTTCTTTACTTTCTTCAAGTATCTCTTCAAACTTCAGAGGGACTTTCCATTTAATCTACTAGTCACTCTATCATTCTTACTTTGCTTTATTCTTTACAGTATTTGAATAACTAGCATGTTATAGTACAAAGAATACTGGACTGACAAATAAGAAGAGCCTCAGTTCTAAGTCCAACTGTGCTACTGCTAAACCTGAGTTAATTCTATTTCAGAAAGCAGACAGTCTAAAATGAAAATGAAGGACAATGATGTAATAATAAATGCAGACAGAAGATGGCACCCTTAAAAATATTCGAAGATGCAATGTAGTAACTTCATTTGTTTAAGCACATGTTTAAGAGGTACAAGAAAGCTAGTACACGTAAAAGATTTCTCATTTGCGGAGGGAAAAGTCTAATATTGCAACACACAAATCCATACCTTTTTATTCCTAATTACCTATTCCTAATCACTTAAAAGATAACTTTTAAATATACAGCTGACCAAGTATTCTGATCTTTGTGGCAAGAATAAAATCCACTGTCTTACTGCCTTGGTTAAGTGATTTATAACTGAGACTCAACAATAACATGGCAGCTTAAACCAAATCTTTGAATTAAGACAGGTATAAAGATCACAGCACTATTTCGCTGCCATTATTTATTTGGTTTTCAGGAAAAGTACAAGAAACTTTTTGTAAATTATTTAT
>NW_006400935.1:2063-3896 GCF_000299155.1 Elephantulus edwardii | reverse complement strand
ATAGCCTTGTTTAACATTTCCAAAGTATATGAGATGAAGCTTTGTCATCTTTGTCTCCAAGGAGCATTCTGGTTGCACTTTCTCCAAGACATATTTGTTTGTTCTTTTGGCAGTCTGTGGGATATGATGTACTTATCTCTAACACCACAGCTCAAAGGCATCAATTCTCCTTCTGCCATCCGTATTCATTGTCCATCCTTCAAAAGCACAATAAGTAAATGAGAGGACCATGTCTGAGACAGGGGCACCTTAGTCTTCAAAATGAATCATTTCTTCTCAGTAATTTGGAGTGTAACTCCAGTAATTTGTATATAACTCTCTGACTATAGACTTTCCCAATGCAACACATCTGATGTCTTGATTCCTGGTACTAAGGGTGTTGACTGTGAATTCAAGTATGATGAAATTGTTGACAACTTCAACCTTTTTGCCATATATCATGATGTTGCCCATTGGTACAGAGGTGAGAATTTCTGTTTTCTTGATCCATACTGAAGTCTTTGATCTTCTGCAGCAAGTGCCTTCAAGTCCTCCTGACTTTCAATAAACAAGGCTGTGTCACCTGCATTGTTGATGAGTCTTCTTACAATCCTTATACCACATTCTTCTTCATAAAGACCAACTCCTTAAATGATTTGTTAAAAAAATAGACTGAATAGGTATGGAGAAGTTACAATCCTGGCACACCTGTATCTTAATTTTAAAACATGCAGTTTCCTTGCTTTTTTCAGATAACAGCCTTTTGATCTAGGTATAGTTTTGCATGAGCCCAATTAAGTGTTCTGGAATTCCCATTTCTCTCAAGGTTAGTAATAATTTGTTATGATCCACATAGTCAAATGCCTTTGCATAGTCACTAAAGCACAAATACATATTATTCTGAGGAAGATCAATCTGACTTCAATAATGACATCCCTGGTGCTATGGTCTCTTCTAAATCTAGCTTGAACTGCAGCGGTTGTCAATGTACTGTTCTAGCTATTTTTGGATAATCTACAGTAATAGTTTGCTTTCGTGTAATGTAAATTATATCGTTTAGTAATTTCCACATTCTTTTGGATGACCTTTCTTGGGAATGAGAACAAATATGGATCACTTCCATTCAGTTGGCAGCTGATCCCCCAATTTCCCAGTACAGACTAGTGAGCATGTTCACAGCTGCATCTGTTTTGTGAAACATGTCAGTTGACAGCCCATCGATTCCTGTGGCCTTATTTTTTACAAATGCTTTCAGTGCTGCTTGAACTTCTTCTTTGCCATTGGCTCTTGGCTATCTATTTCCTGAAATATTTCAGTGTCAACCAATTCCAGAAGACAACCATTGCAACCCTGCCCCACATCTGCTAGACCCCTGGGTATCGGCAGAATCTGGTATCCATTTCTAACTCAGCCCCAGCATGACTCTTATAGATAAATTGTATTATCATTATTTAACCCCTCCCCTCTAGATGAAATTTTAAGAAATCAAAAAATTCAACCCCTTGTTAAGTCTGAACCAACTCTTAGCTGACCCTCTCCAGTGGGTTTTCAAAGGCTGTAAATCACAAGGGAGGAAATCACCCAACCTTCTCCCATGGAGCAAAGTGGTGCATTCAAACTGCCAGATGGGCACTGCTTTGTCTAACAGCACAACTCCCTGTTACTGTTGCCGTGTCTCATCAAGTTGTAACTGACCCATAGCAGACCCTCTGGCAGGTTTTCAGGGGCAGTTAATCACACAGGAGGAGATTATTTATCCTTCTCCCACAGAACAGCTGGTGGACTTGAACTGTGCACCTTCTGGATTGCAGTGCAGCTTCTTGCCACTAGGCCACCAGAAAGTAAATACATTAC
>NW_006400935.1:0-667 GCF_000299155.1 Elephantulus edwardii | reverse complement strand
TAATGAAAAAGTAATACGAAAGGATATATTGACCATGAAGCCCAAACCCAAGCAAGGGCAACACAACTGCTACAGATTTACAATATGGATTTCCAAAAATGAATTATGCTTATCTCTCTTTATTCTTCCTTTGCCAGAGTCACAGCTCCCAAGAAGCAGCTAGTAGATTCAAAAGCTGCCTTTGGGTTGGGTTGTGCTTCAGAGACACTGTGCTTTTTATAATAACATTATTTTGGTCAAAGTATGCAAAGAGACTGGTTTTCACTCCTCTCTTTCCCAATCCCCTTTGTAATGCTTCTTCCAGGCTATTAACGGTTATACACAAAGTTCTATTTTTTTGTTTATTTCACTCATTTCAGTGCAGTGTTCATTATCTAGCCATTCTTTCCCTACTCTCCTCCTCCTTTAATCGACTTTATTGCTATAACAGTGGGCTTACACAGTATTTGTCCCTTAGGTAGGAACTGTCCCTGAGATATTTGACTCAGAATAGTATCTCCCAGACTCATTCATGTTGTATAGTGGATACTGTTTTTTTTACAAATTCAGTGTGCTTGCACTACAGCCCCAGCGGCGTACGGTTCAAATCCACCAGAGGCTCTGCTGGAGAAGGAGGGACAATCTCCTCCAGTCAGATCTGATTTGATGGAACAAACAAAAAAGAATA
>NW_006400934.1:11587-12185 GCF_000299155.1 Elephantulus edwardii | reverse complement strand
GATTAAAAAAACTGTGTTAACAATTTCTAGACGGGGCTAAGCTATAACCAGTCTCAAAAGACTGGGAACCAATACAACAGTGACCATCTGGGGGGTCACACTCTTTGTCTGCTGGCACTATGCCAAGAGATTTGGCTCTACCCCCATCTTTCCAGGAGTACTTTTCCTCCTTTTTATTAATTTTTTTTACTTTTACTTTTTTCACAGTATACATTTAACCACCTAGGCCTGTGTTTTATTTCCTGAATAGACCTCGTCCACTTCTTTGACTAAAAAGAAACAAAAGTAATAACTTTCCCAAAACACAAACAAAACCATGTTACATTCACACAAGGGAATATTACTCAGCACTGAAAAGCAATGAATTCATAAAACGCTACACAGGTGGATGGGCCTAGAAGACATTGTTGTTGTTGTTATGTGCCGTCAAGACTCTTGCTACTCATAGCAACCTTATGTACAACAGCCCTAAACCTTGCCCTATCTTGGGCCAATCTCACCATCTCTGACACACCTACCACCATTACCCCAGTCACTGAATTAATCCATCTCATAGAGGGTCTTCCTCTCCTGCACTGTCCCTCCACCCTCCCAAGCA
>NW_006400934.1:8958-9822 GCF_000299155.1 Elephantulus edwardii | reverse complement strand
TAATATATATAACATATATATGTTATTGTTGGATGCCATCAAGTACGACTCATAGCAAACCTATGAACAAAAGATCTGAACCCTGTTCTATCCTACACCATCCTCACATTTCATGACACATAAGAGCCCACTGGCACCTGGTTGAGGGTCTTCCTCTCCTTTGCTGACCCTTGACCCTTCCCTGCATTATGTCCTTTTCCAAGGAATAGCCCCTTCTGGCAACATGCCTAAAGTAGGTGAGGTGAAGCCTCACCATTTTTTCCTTCTAAAGAGCACTCCGGCTGCACCCTCTCCAAGACATATCTATTTGTTCTTCTGGCTGTTCATGAGATGTTCAGTGCTCTTCTCTGACACCACAGCTCAAAGTTGTTGATTCTTCTTCTGTCATCCTTATTAATTTTCCAGCTCTCAGTTGCACAGCAAGTAATAGGAAAGACCATGGCCTGAATTAGGTGAAACTTAATCATCAAACCAGCATCATTACTCCTCAATAATTTAGAGAGATCCATGAGTGCAGATTTTCCCAGTGCAACGCATCTCCTTATTTCCTGAGTTCTGGTACCCAGGATGTTAATTGTGGATCCAAGAAAGATGAAGTTTTTGACAGTTTCATTCTCCTCTCCATCCATCATGATGCCATCCAGTAGTAGGAATCTTTGTTTTCTTGACATTGAGAAATAAACCATACTGATCTTCTGCAACAAGTTTTTCAAGCCTTCCTCAGTTTTAGCAAGCAAGGTTATGTCATCTGCATAAAACAGGTTATTAATATGTCCTCCTCCAATCCTGATGCCACACTCCTCTTCATAGAGTCCAGCTTCTCAGATAATTTGCTCAGTATACAGATTGGTTAGGTATGGAGAA
>NW_006400934.1:4728-8168 GCF_000299155.1 Elephantulus edwardii | reverse complement strand
TGTAATTTACATCCTGCAGGAAAACCTGCCTGGAGGGGGAACTATGAATTACTTGTGACTATATGAGAATGAGTGAAAGCAAATTAACTATTTTTGGAGTGACCTATCTGTTTTGATGTGCACAAGATTTTAACGGTTTAGCACTGGAAGTTCTTTGTGTCCCCAAATCCTTCAATCCTAAACAAACTGAATGGTTTTGTTGGCCTGTATTATAGTGTATTCAGTTATTCTCTGGGTTTATATTTGGATTGATTCTAATCTTTTAGGGCTGTCAGGGTGATGAAAATGGTAAACAAACTCCTTTGGTATCACAATTTGAGTTCACCCAGAGGTATCTCAAAAGAAAGACCTGTTTATCTACTTACAAAAAATCATGACTAAAAAGCTCCATTGAGCACAATTCCACCCTAACACAGGTGTTAGGAGTCAGAGTGGACTCAACAGCAGCTCACCCCCACCATGACCATCTTTTACTACAACAAGAAACATTTCAGTGAGTAGCCTTGTGCTTGTATCTTGCCATATTTTAGCCAGTGTATTATTGGGGCTTACATAGATATGGATATGGTTATAAATATAGACACAGATACCATTTCAGAAACAAATACCTTGCTCGCCAAAACAAAAGAGAACATGAAGCTAGTTTTGCCTTTTGATTTCCTGATTCCAGCTCTTTGCACATTTCATTATAATACTTTGCTTTGTTTTCCTGAGCTACCCTTTGAAATCTTCTATTTAGTTCTTTAACTTGTGGATTTCTTCCCTTTGCTCTGGCTTCTCGGGGCTCTAATGTAATATTCAGAGTTTCTTTTTACATCCACCTTGGTCTTTCCTTCCTTCCTCCTCCGTCTTTGTAATGACCTTTTGCATTCTTTATGAATAATATTCTTAACATCCTTCCAGCTCATCTGGTCTTTGTTCATTAGTGTTCAAGGCCTCAACCTATTCCTGAGATGGTTTGTTGTTTGGTTTTGGCTTGTTTTCCCCCTTATACTGGTTTATTTACAAAGTTTGTATACATTGTTTAGTATGCATATGATGGTCTGTCTGTTCCACAATCAGCACCTGGTCTAGTTTTCACAGTTGATATTAAGCTTTTCCAATGACTTTTTTCACGGATGTAATCAATCTTATTCCTGTGTAAATAAGGTGAGAATTAGGATTAGGATTAGGGTTAGATTCTGAAGCTCCATCTGACTGACTTTGGGCATATTGCAAAGAGGCACCAGTCCTTGGAGAGGGACATCATGCTTGGAATGGTGGAGGGACAATGTAAGAAAGGAAGACTTTGGATGAGATGGATGAACTCAGTGACTAGGCTAATGGGGGAGGTATGTCAGTGATGATGAAATTGGCTCAGGACTGAGCAGAATTTAGAGCTGTTGTACAGAAGGTATAACAAGTCACAACAACAATCAAGTTGATTCGATGGCACATAACAACAATAACAACAACAAAAACAACAGGCTCTGTTGGCCTAATAGTAAGGAGTTACACTTTAAACCAATGAAATGCTGTTCAAATGTATTGACTACTCTGAGGGAGAAAGATGGGCAATCTTCTGTGCAATTTACAGCCTTTGAAAACCTGCTGGAGGGCCAGCATGAGTCAGTTCTCACTCAGTAGCAAACAAAAACCTACACTCACAAGCACATTTGCCAGCTATGACCGTGTAGGGGGTTTAACTTCTGACTGAAAGGCAGCATCTCTCTGGAAGTTCTAATCCACTAGTGACTTCTCAGGAGAAAGATGAGTACTCTCCTCTCATGCAATTTACAGCCTCCCAAACCTGCTGAACAGTCAGCTCTGAGTTGGTTCTAATTCAGCAAGAGAGTAAGTTTTTGAAATATTAGAAATAGGATTACTGGTGCAAAAGTAAACATGCAGGTAGTTTTGTCAAATTTTCCTGCATAAAGATGATATAATTTTACATTCTTACTATTAAGCTTTAATTTTTTTCATTGTATAGGTGAGGAAGTATATCTCAGTAAAGTTTTAATTTTCATTTATCTTATTAATTTTTCCAAAAGGTTAAAATCACCTGCACTTCTTTCTCTGTGGACCATTGGTTCAATTCTTTAGCCTTTTTAAAGTTTAAATGTATTAGTTCTTTCTTCTCTAATTTTAGAATAATTTAAAATGTATTCATGGTTTAGAGTACGTGGTCAAGACAAGATTAGGTTGCTTAGTGACTAGGAAGTCTGAGGTGGGCAGGAGCCTGGGAGAAAAGCAGCAGGTCAGTCTTCTATGAGCTATCCCACAGCCCCTGTGCCTGCTGGTTTAGTGAACAACTGTTGATTTCTCAAGCTGGAATTTCAGGACCAGAAAGCTCATGTAGTCCAGAGATGGAGTGTTGTATCAGGTCCTCAGCCCAGATTATTTCTCCATGCCGAGATTTGTTGCTGCTGCTAAGATTTCAAGATAAATTGAAGTGAGAGGATACTGAAGTTGCAAGAGTGAGAGACGGACACTGACTCCAAAGGCAAGAAACCCTTTGAAACCAAGGAGAAGGGATCTGCTATTAACAATGCTGGTATGTAGTGATCTGTTACAACCTTTTGAAAATTAAAGTTTGGGGGCAGAGATGGATGCAGCAGTGCAGAGAACAACACAGACAGGAATTTGAGTCAGAACTTTTATTAACATAATTAGTTTGGGAGCCACAGGAGCAGCGAGCCATAGGCCCCAGCAGAAGCCACTAGCCAAACCGCTGTGGAACTCACCCACCAGGAGCAAGCAGGTAAGTGGGAATTTGACTGAGTTTTCTTAAGCCTCACTGGACCGACAGCCCCAGCAGGGCGAGAGCCAACAGGGTGAAAGCCACTGGAGCAAGAGCCAGACAGCTGGAATTTGAATAAGGGATCCAAACAGGTGCACACTCAGACAGCTGAAATCTGAATGAGATCCCTGCTGAGCCCACCCTGCCCCCCCATTCTGTTCCACATTCATGTCTCCATGTGCAGTCAACTAACTTGCTTTTAATCCAGAGCACCTTGATCTGACTTAGTTACAAGAGGCTGCTCTCACAGGGCCTAAATTAAGCCTTCCCTTGGGTCAGAAGTTTGGAAAAAACACAGGCAGGGTAGCTGCCCCACCCTTTTCTAGAGCAGTGTCTTCAGATTAAGAACCTATCATTACCTCAGGCCTGAAAAACTCTATCACAGTAATGTTATGTAAGAAACAGGCTACCACAAACCCTACACAAAGTGCAAAGCAAGATGTCACTCCCAAAATGTGACACAGTAGCAATGGATTTCCTGAAGCTAGAAAGTCTGATGGAACTTTCTGATACAGAATCTAAAAGAACAATGATTGAATATTTTCAAACTTGAAGAATTAGAGAACAAGCAAGCAAAAATCAGGAAGAACTTTAAAAAACAACTCAGAACAATGCAGATAAAACAAATGAGGAATTAGAGGCACTGGAAAAACAAGAAACC
>NW_006400934.1:0-1573 GCF_000299155.1 Elephantulus edwardii | reverse complement strand
AATGAATGGAAATCCAAAGTCTCTATAAACTTTCATTAAAATTAATGAAAAAATATATTCATAATTATTACCTCTTCGTCACTTAAATTGTGTATTTTTTTTCACAGTTTGCCATTTCACTTTTTACTTTGCTTATGGTATTTTTGACCTTGCAAAAGTTTGGAATTTTAAAAAGTATTTTAAAAAGTAACTATGTTTTCCATTGTTTCTATGGAGTTTGAACCATGCTTAAGAATAATTTCATTATTCTTGGTCCCTAGAGGAATTTACTTAATTTACTTATGTTTTCTTCTAATACTTGCATGAGTTTTCATTTTCACATTGACATTTAATCTTCGAGGGATTTATCTTGGTGCATGACATGGATTCAACATAATCTTTTTCTATATGACTCGCCAATTATTGAATATTATTATTAAAAACTCATTATTTTACACTGATTTAAGCGTTACCTTTACTGCATATTAAACTTACATATATAATTGGGTCTTTTTATCATTTTAATATTTTGTTTCAATTATAGAGGGTTTCAGATTTGAATATCTGTTAGGTCTAGCCCTTCTTTATTTCTTTTTTTCAAAATTTTCCTATTATTGCTTACTTCTCCCCCAAATAAATTCTATAAACCACTTGTCTCACTCATCATTAGAAAGCATCTGATATTTTTAATTGATATTATCTAAAATATATAAATTAATTTAAGAAGAATTTATATCTTTACAGTGTTAAATCTTCCAATTCAAGAGCACAGTAACAGACAGTGTATTTGATGGCCGCATCACATTAGAACTAGTTGTAATCAAGCAGATTCCTATTTAAATGTGTAGAGTGAAACTACAAGGTTTTCATAGCTATGAGTCTTCAGGATCAGATAACCAGGCCTTTCTTCTGAGGTACCCCTTTGTGTAGTCAAACTGTCAACTTTTCAGTTGGCAGCCAATTACTTAAACATGTGCCCTTAGGGATTCCTCATCTTATCAGGCATATGACCATACATGCTGTGTGATCATGGGTCTGAGGACCCCTGTGCAGTGCAACTCTTTATGAGTCTACCTCTTCCATACAGTCTGATTCTTCATTCTAGGAAACTCATCTGTCCATCTTCTGTGCACTTTTTATAGCTCACATTAATATTTCCAACCACTGGTGGCCTAATTTATAGACAGTTGTGCTACTAATCCAAAGGCAGTGCATTTGAATCCACCAGAGGTTCTAGGAGAGAAAGATGTGTGATGTCCTTGAAAATTTGCTAGAAAGTCAGTTATGGGTCAGTTCAACTTGGAGGCAATGATGTTTTGAGATGCTTTTGTGACCTGTCCCATTCTGTGCTAACAATTTGCTGGGAGCTGAATATTCGCTAAATATCTACAAGTCTTGACTGTCTCCAGTGATCAGCAAATCACTGAATCTAGTTCATAAGTTGAGTTCACATTTTTAGTCTGCATAAAGATTTATATTTTTTAAAAATAGCTACCAGCACTTACAAATTATAAGCTTTCACATAAAAACATAGATTTCCTAATTTTCTTTTTTTTTCTATAATTATATTTTATTAATTTTCATAAACATTTAC
>NW_006400933.1:0-12493 GCF_000299155.1 Elephantulus edwardii | reverse complement strand
ATAGGTTTCGCATTAGCACAATTAAATGTTCTGGGATTCCCATTCTTCTCAGAGTCAGCCACAGTTTGTTATGATCCACACAGTCAAATGCCTTTGCATATATATTTAAAAAAAATGGTTTACAAAACAACTATGAGATATCATTCACCCCAGTAAGAATAGCAAAATTTAACAGAAAAGCAACAAATGCTGGCGAGGTGGTAGAGAAACTGGAACCCTTATTCACTGTTGGTGGAAGTGTAAAATGGTGCAACCACTGTGGAAAGTGCTGTGGCGCTTTCTCAAAAAGTTGCAAATAGAGATACCGTTTGACCCAGCAATTCCACTACTGGGAATATACCCTAAAGAGACCACAACCAACATCCAAGCTGATATATGCACTCCCATTTTTATTGTGGCTTTGCTCACAATAGCAAGGAGTTGGAAACAATCTAAGTGCCCATCAACAAATGAATGGATAGAGAAACTGTGATATATTCACACAATGGAATACTACACTGCATTGAAAAACAAGGAACTCATGCAATATTATTAAAAATGGGTGACCCTGAAGGACATTATGCTGAGTGAAATATCTTGGTCATAAAAAGACAAATACTACATAGTGCCACTGTTGTAGAATGGGGCTGACATCAGGGTTGGGGTAACACTGGACAAATTATGCATTGAAACAGATGAGTGAGAGAATAGTTTAAAAGTGATATATGATAGGATATTTTGGTTATCACAAGAGTCCAGAATTAAGGTTGCATGGTGGAATGTATGTGGGGTAGGGGGATTGTATACCAATAAAGGAATTTTACTTTTCAAAGAGAGGAGCAAACTAGGGGGGAGGGGTGGGCAGGGAGACAAGTGCAACAATGAATGAATGGAAATCCACAATCTCTGTAAATGTTCATTAACATTAATAAAATAAAATTAAAACAAAAAACTAAAAAAAATGGTTTACAAAGTTTGTAAACATTGTGTTTCACACTTTTTTATTCACATTGTGTTTTTTATACAATCATTCTCAGGCATTATGTTTCATAAAATTAATCACCATTGGAAATTACTCATCATAACCCAGTCTTTTCACCTAGATCTTTCTTACAGTTGTTGTGGTCATGTGTCTTAAGTACTGGTTAATGGGGTTTGTGTGGTAGCGTCCTACATCATTTCCAAGTATTTATAAAAAAGAGGGAGTGTGCCCTGCATCTTTCCTACTTCATAACAATTGGAAAGCAGACATGATGGTTGGCGCTCCAGCAGCCACCCTGGGTCATGGTGGGGTGGGGTGATCTTGGGGATGGGAGCTACATGTAATGGAACAAGGTAGAAATCTGGCAGCACCTTACCTTGCTCAACTCCAGGAATTGCCTTTTTCATTATATCCTGTGGCATGCTCCAGGAAAGGGGCCCTTGGATTTGCAAAGCAGTAGCCCTGGATCCTAGGTCTGACACTAGAGCCCCTATATCTGGCTGTTGTGCTAGTGAGAAACACATTTCCATCATGAGCAACTGCTTTTAAGGATTTCCTATTATCTGAAGCTGAACCTAGTGCAAAACACCTTACTGAAGGCCTGGTCCCAAGGTCTTCTTTTCTTTGCCAGAGCCCAGTTGTGCCCAAGATGAGGGACTACTGACTCCTTGAGGAAAAAACCCCATCTGATTTCCTGCTAATGGTCCCACAAGACAACCTCACAGCAGAGTGATAGCTAGTATTTCCTAGTGTCCTGGCTTTTTGGCCTGAAGTCTCACTCAGGCTCACCTTGTGATATCCACACTCAAGCACTCCTGAACTTAGTGGCCGCACATCAGACCAGTATCTCCTGATTCTGCGGGACTTCGGGGCTCAACCAGGCATTTCTAAGTATGGGGCTCTGTGCAATCATAGTCAGATGGTGACTGGGCCAGAGTTGTCTGAAGGCTCAGTTGGCCTAGACGTCGAAGAAGCCTCCCTCCACAGCCACTGGTCAGCACTGACTGGGAGTTCAGGGGCCCTGTGACAAGAGGCACTCACCCGAGGCTTCTCTTTGTGTTCTGGGCTTTGTGGCATGCGGGCTGGATCCCACTAAGAGCGAGTAGTCCACGACATCCAAGTGGAAGCTGCAAGGGCTTCTCCTGATGGCTCAGCTTCCAAAATTGAGTAGCATCACTTCTGTCTCAGGGTTAGGGGCCAGCCTAGGCTCAAGAGCAAGGCAACCAGGAATACCACAGGTACATGGATATCAGGAGGCACGATCCATTGGGGATCACCTTGTCACACAGAGAACTGGTCTGGAGAGAGCTGTGGGAGCTAGTGTATGGGCATTACCAAAGCCCCAGGAACGGGTGGTAGGCTCTATGCACTTGAGCATGTGTAAAGTTTGCATGGTGCGTGCTTGCGTGCATGGGTTTAGTACAGATGTATATGGGGTAGGGGGGGTGTGTGTTTCATGGTGTATTTGCTTCTACGGGTGTGTGGGGTGTACGCCATGCGTATCAGGTAGCATAGGGATCAGTGCACTCAAATGAGTTGGTAGAACATAAACAGGATTCAGTAAAGGGGTGTACCTATGAATTAGTCTTCGAGGGGTGCCTCCCTCCAGCTCTCTGCCACCTTCAAACCCTGCCCACTGAAGGAGGGGGAAGATAAGACACTACCAGACATTACCAGAGACCTTCTCTGAGGCAAGGGTGAGGCTCGGCACCCTCAGGACAGTATCTCTGGTCCTGCCCATCCTGTGGGCCTCTCCCAACCCCCTACTCACTGACGGCAGCAGGTGAACACCTTGCTAGTAGCTCCCAGACAGCAAGGAGCCTGTCGCCTTATCACACCTCTCTCCCGTGCCAGGATGCTTTACAGAGTATTGCCTGTCTATCTGGGACCCAGAGCCTGATACGCAAGGCCATTCAGAAGCCAAGCTCCATGTTCCATTCATGCTCTGAGTCACATGGGAAGAATAAAGATGTTACTGGAGGGTCCGTGACCGGATCTGCTCCACTTGCTCTGCGCTCTCGCTCTCTTTGTCTCTCGCACTGTCATGGGTGAAACCTGCAGGGACCCTGCAGAGGTAGGAAGGACCTGACCTCCAGAGGTCATCACAAGCAAGCATCCAGGCTGGGGTTAGGGTCTCCGTGTGCACCTCAGGCCCTCCTCATCTGTCAGGCAGAGGGCCCAGCAGCTGCAAGGGAAGGAACCGAGGGGGAGTTAATCTTCCCTGGAATATTAATGGCCCCGTCAGGAGTGCTGTTGACGAGCTGAGCAGCAATCTGCCTTTATTAACGAGGCGGATGCCAGCTGGAGCGCAGGGGCCCTGGAGACAGGAGCCGCTACAGAGGCTGTTGGGAGGAGTCAACAGCCTGGCCAGGGGGGCAGGACCAGCAGGTAGAGCGCCAAAGGTGCACCCATGGCTCACAGCCCTCTCCCCAAGCTCAGTCCCTCCACCAGCCTTCCCCGCCCCTCATCTGATCCCCCAACTCCTCACATTTCCTCCTGGAAGGCTCCTGCAGTCTTGCTCCCAGTCACTGGAAGCTGCAGGGCCTCAAGGGGCCATGCCTGTCGCACCAACTTGCTGCGTCCCCCAGGACTAGCTAACCTAGTTGTTCTCAACCCTGGCTGAAGCTCAAAACCACCTGGGAGATCTTTACAAACATAGATGTCAAGGTCTCAGACCCGGAGGTTCTGATATAACCAGGCATGGCCCGGTTGTGGGTATTAACATCGTGTTCAAGTTGCCCAGGTGTTTCCAGCATGCAGCCCAGGTTGAGAAGCTCTGCCAACCTCTCACCTTCGTCCCCAACCAGGGCTCTTACCACCTCTCCCCCACCCCCCAGCACCCTGCCCCAGCTCCCAAGAATGCTAACAATTAATGTATTCTGAATACAGTGCACTTTTATATATTGTTGCTTATTAAACCTTCACAACAACTTGATGAGGCAAGTACTATTGTGACTTTAAAGGCAGAGAAACTGAGACACAGAAAGGTTATGTAACTTGTCTAAGATCACACAGCTGCTTAGAGCAGGCAGGGGGGGTTCAGAGTCCAGCCCTTAACCTCTCTGTGAAGGCCTGCTCACCTGACCAAGAGAAAGAGCTAAAGTTTAAGTGTCCTTAATGATAAGATGCTGCACTTACACAGATAGGAGAGCAGAACTGGATGTTTCTCTGAAAGCAGATGAACAGGCTCAAGTCAGGGGAGGGGAGGGCAGGGCCCCAACGCGAGAATAAGAGGGGCAAAAGAAAGCCCATCAGAGCCTTGATCAAAAATCCAGGCTGTTCGCAAAAGAGGCTTTGCCACTTGTCACCTGGAGGCCCTCAGGAGCTCACAGAGGCCTGTTAGGGCGCCCATGTTACCATTGGGGAAATTGAGGCCCCAAATGGTGAAGTACCAGGCCAACTTCCCAAGCCCACATCTGCAGGAGCTGGGGGTGAACCTCCATGTCTGCGGGTGCCTCGACGGGAGTGGCTTCTTCCCTGATGTGGTGGGGGCGTATGAGTGGGTGTGGAGGTGCAGCCATTCCTTGAGCCACTAGGTGTTGTTGTTGTTGTTATGTGCCATCAAGTTGCTTGCGACTCATAGCGATCCTATGTACAACAGCCCTAAACTCTGCTCTGTCCTGTGCCGATTGCACTGTCTCTGACACTCCCATTCCGATTATCCCAGTCACTGAATTAATCCATCTCCTAGAGGGCCTTCCTCTCCTGCGCTGTCCCTCCACTCTTGCAAGCATGATGTCCTTCTCCAAGGACCTCCTGGCCACATGCCCAAAGTATGTGAGATGGAGCTTCAAAATCCTAGCCTCCAAGGAGAAACTTGGTTTCACCCTCTCCAAGACAGACCTGTTTGTTTTCTTGGGGGGTCTCAAAACTATTAAAAGAAAGCACGGGCACAAATGCTCATGACCTTGGATTATTAGATACAGCCTTGGTTACCTAGCGCTGTCCTAACAGAAATGCCACAAGCCACTGGCTATAAAGAACAGAAATTTCTTCACACTCTAGAGACTAAAATGCAACTAAACCCAGCCCTGTGAGTTCCTTCTGTGAGTCTCTCAGTTTCTGGCGTCTGCCAGTAATCTCTGCTCCTGGTGTCTGCCTTCCCTCCTGTGAGAGTCATGGTGTGTCTCTTAGGCTATCATGATTTTTCTGTAATTCAGAAGTGATTAAGTTTAGGATATGCCTTACACTGTAATGATCCAATTATCATAACAAAAACAAATCTATCTTTCTAAACTGGATCCCATTCACAGAAGAGCCAGAAATCCAACACATTCTTATAGGAGGCCCAATTCAATCCACAGCAGACACAAAATCAAAAGCACAAGCAACAAAATGAAAAACAAATTGACTTCATGAAAATGAAAAGGTTTTGTGCTTCAAATATTTGTGCATCATCTGGTTGATAAGGGACTTTTATCTAGAACTATACAAAGAAGCCTTACAACCCCACCCGCATGTAAACCTAACAAATAGTACAGAGTCTTAAAATCATCACAGGATCTAGACATTGCTGCCAGAAAGATCTATAAATGACCAATAAGTCCATGAAAAGATGTTTATCATAAGTCATCAGAGAAAAGCAAATCAAATCACAACGTGATACCCCTTAACATTAAAACAAAGAATACTGGAGCAAAAGTTTTGGCCAAAATGTGGAGAAATTAGAATGCTCATACCCTGCTAGTGAGGAATATAAAGAGGTACAGTCACAGGGAAACAGTCTGATCGTTCCCCAAGCAATTAAACTCAGCAATTCCAGCGCAGGTAGTTACCCAAGAGAAAACGCAACGTCCACAGAAAAAACCTGTACAGATTTATAGCAACATTTTCTCGTGTAGTTCAACCCCAAAACCCCTCAGTTAATGAACGGACAAATATATCCATGTTGTTGTGATGTACCATCAAATCAGAACTAATCTTCAGCATGTTTTCAGAGACAAGAAGTCACATCAGAGGGATTGTGCATCTTTCTCCCATGAGGTAGCTGGTGGATTCGAACCATGTGCCTCTGGGTTGGCAGTGCAACTCCTTACCATTAAGCCACCAGAGCTATTATCCACATAAAGAAATGAAGTACTTACTGACACATGCTATGACATGGATGAATCTCAAAAAACTTACTGAACAAGTCTGGGACTAGCAGTTTGTCGTTGACAGCCACTCTTAAGAATAACAGATCTGAAGTTTGCCCTATCTTGTGCCATCCTCGCCATCTCTGACACAGTCGAGCCTATTGTTAGTCTTTTCCAGGAAGTCAGGCAGGCAGCTGTCCTCCTGATTTCCTAGCATAGACTGGTGAGCATGTCCAGATCTGCATCTGTTAGCTGAAACATGTCTATTGGTATCCCACCAGTTCATGGGGCCTTATATTTTGCTAATGCCTTCAGAGTAGCTTGAACTTTTTGCCATTGGCTCTTGAGCATATGGTACTTCTGGAAATATTTCAGTGCCAGCCAATTCTTTTTGGTACAGTGATGCTTTGTATTCCCTCCACCTTCTTTTGAGGCTTCTTGGATCATTCAGGATTTCCCCCATAGCATCTCTTAGTATTGCAACTCAAGGCTTGATTTTTTTTTTTCCATTCCTTCAGCTTGAGAAATTCTGAGAATTCTTTTATTCCCTCCAATTCCATCTCTCTGCACCTTCCATTATAATACCTTGTCTTCTCAAGCAGCCCTTTGAAATCTTCTATTCACTCTTGTCAGCACCTTTGTTTTGGCTTCTCAGCACTCTAGTACAATTTTCAGAGCCTCTTCTCACATCCACTTTGGTTTTTCTTCTCTGTCTTTGTAATGACCTTTTACTCTCTTCATAGACGATATCCTAGATGTGATACCGCAATTTATCTGGTCTTCAGTAATTGGTGTTCAGTGCTACAAACTTATTCTTAAATTAATGAGAGAGACACTTAAGATCATATTTTGGTTCTCATGGACTTATTTTTGTTTTCTTAAGCCACAGTTGGAACCTGCACGAGTAATTGATGGTCTATTCCACAGTCAGCACTTGGCCTGGTTTTGACTGCTAATAATGAGCTTCTCCACCAATTCCTTCCACAGATGTATGTATGTGTAGTCAATCTGATGCCTATGCAGTCCATCAGGTGAGGTCCATTTGTAAAGTTGCTGCTTGTGGTTTTTTTTTTTTTAAAAGATATTTATAATTAAAAAATCATTGTACAAAATTAAGTCATTCTATTTTCAGATCCTGGCTAAAACTAAGAATACTAGAAGAATGCTTGTGCTTTATTGACTATGCAAAGGCATTTGACTGTGTGGATCATAGCGTATTAAGGCTAATGGGAATCTTTGAACACTTGTGTTCTTACAAAATGTACACCTAGACCACGAGGCTGTTGTG
Source organism: Elephantulus edwardii (assembly GCF_000299155.1). NCBI lineage: Eukaryota > Metazoa > Chordata > Mammalia > Macroscelidea > Macroscelididae > Elephantulus > Elephantulus edwardii. The sequence continues at coordinate 5,169 of NW_006400933.1, read as the reverse complement.
TGAACAGAGCAAGGGAATGCTGCATAGCTTAAAATTAAGGTGTACATCAGGATTATATCCTCTCTCCATACCTATTAAATCTATATGCTAAGCAAATTATCTGAGAAGCTGGACTCTATAAAGAAGAATGTAGCATCAGGCTAGAAGGGAGACTCATCAAGAAACCTTTGTTACAGAGATGAGACAAGGTTGCTTGCTTAAAGTGAGGAGGAATTGAAATGCTTGCTGCAGAATATTAAAGAGCACAACCTTGAATACAGCTTCCATCTCAATGTCAAGAAAACAAAAATTCTCGCCATTGAACCAACATACAACATCATGATAGATGGAGAACAGATTGGAACTGTCAACAACTTCATCTTACCTGGATCCACAATTAACACCTTGGTACCAACAGTAAGGAGATCAAGAAACATATTGCACCAGGAAAAGTCTGCAGTCAGGGACCTCTCCAAATTATTGAGGAGCAATGATGTTAGTTTGAGGACTAAGGTGAGCCTGATGCAGGCCATAGTCTCTTCTATAACTTGCTATGCAACTGAGAGCTGAACAATTAATAAGGATGGAAGAAGAATTGATGTCTGAGCAGTGGTATTGGAGAAGAGTTTTGAATATCCTATGGGTTGTTAAGAGCACAAACAGATATATCTTGGAGAGGTGCAGTGCAGCCAGAGTGCTCCTTGGAGGCAAAGATGGCAGAGCTTCATCCCACATACTTTGGGTATGTTGCTAGGAAAGGCTATTCCTTGGAGAGGGACATTGTTCTTGGAAAGGTGGAGGGTTGGCAAAAGAGAGAAGATCCCAACCAGATGATTGACTGACCCACTGACTGTAGCAATGGGCTCAAGAATGTCAGAAATGACGAGGATGGTACAGGATAGGATAGAGCTAAGATCTGTTGTTCACAGAGTCACTGTGAGTCGTACTCAACTTGGCAGCACCTATCACTACCAGCATTGTTACACAACCACTGTGTCACTCTTATCTTGGTGTGAGGATTTTTCCTTCCTTTCTCTGACCTTCCACCTTTCCCAGCCTGATCTCTTTTCAAGAACTGACCTCTCCTGACAACATACCCAGGATTTAATGGTTGTTACAGACAGAACAGGGGAAGGAGGAAGGGACCAAGGGCCGAACGCTAGAGGCTGAAACCAAAACTTGTCGCTGTTGAAATGAAACCAATTTACAGTTGATCTCCCAGTGGGTTTTGGAGGCTGTAAACCACATGGGAGGAGATGGCCCATCTTTCTCCCCAAGAGCTGCTTGCTGGTGGATTCGAAGCAGCAGAGGTGTGGCCTTTACAGGGCTGCTTTTCATGGTGATGGAACTGTTTTACGATTGACTAGGATGGTGATTAAATGGATTACCTCACAAATGGACAGTTTCAAAGTATCCTTCATGCTTTGATGGGAAAGTACAGAAGCCCATGAAAGGGTAGTGGAGGACGGCTTCAGTTCAGGGTCTGGCAAGGGGTTCCATGGAGGCTGAGGAACTGACTGCTTTTTAAGAAATATTTTTACAGCTTTGTTGATGTATACTTTATGTATCAAGAAATAATTCATTTCAAATCTAACGATGATAGAAACTGAATTTATGAAATTGCACAGCCATCACCGTAATCCTGTTTGAGAACATTTCTCCCAATAAGACCCAGTATGTCCACAGGTGGTCCGTCCTCCTTCCCACACCCAGTGCTGTGCAGTCACTAATCCTGCTCTGTTTCTGAGCATTTTTGAGGAATGAGATTGTACAGTCTTGAGTTTCTTTGAACACTTTCATTTAGCACCTGTGTGGGGTCTGTGTTAAAGTATATGCTGACACTTCATTCCTTTTTATTCCTGACTTCATAGTTTTTAGTTTACTACTGTTGAGTCACATTTGACTCCTAGCTGACCCTCCAGGGGGTTTTCAGAGACTGTAAACCACATAGATGATGGTCCATCTTTCTCCACTGGAGCGGCTGGTGGGTCAGAACGGCTTACCTTTGGGATGGTCGCACAACTCTTTATCTACCAGGCCTTCATGTCATTGCTGAGTTTACAGTTTTGTTTATTTATTCACCAGTAGATAAGATGCTGGTGTTGTTTCCAACTTTTGACAATTACAAATAATGCTATGAGCATTTGGAGGCTGGTCTTTGTATAAGAGGTCGCCTTCACTTCCCTGCTATAGCTTCCTAGAGGTAGAAATCCTGGGTCATATGGTTCATTTATGTTTAACTTTTTAAAGAAACTGCCAAGTTGTTTTCCAAAGTCTCATTTACATACTGGCTGGGGCTGTGACATTTCAACAGAGACCTTCCATACGAGAAGGAGCCAGCCAGCCAGTGAGTAGGCAAGAGAGTCGGCTGAACAGAGAGGCAACAATAGTCCAATGTGAAGGCCCTGAGGCTGGGAAGGGTAAAGCTTAGTTGGTTTGAAAGAGGTGATTCTGTTAGAAGAAATTACTATTTCTTTATATTTAGCCACCTGCAAGACTATGAAAATGAGTCTGTCAAAGAGAATGGGTTTGGAACAGCACATGTCCTGGGAAGTATGTGATGGTGTGCCTGAAGGAACAGGCTGTGTAGGACCAGAGGAAGGGAGGTTGGCCCCTCAGAGCACAGCCAAGTGCAAGGCCTGACTCTGCTCTTGGGATTTGGTACAAGTTTCTTAGCCTTTCTGAGCCTGATGGCACCCTTGCCATAAGAGGGTCTGAGGACTAGTAAGAACCTCTATCAGGAACCTGAGCTGAAAGGAGCAGAAGCAGCAGATACCATGGACACAGCTCCGCCAGCAATTCAGCCAGGCTGGGGAGATGGACAGGCCACTGGGACTGTGTCGTGGGGGCTCAGGCCAGAGCTGGGGAGGAACACTGAGGAACTCTTGAGTTGATCAGGGGCCTGATCGGAGATAAATTCAGAACGAGAAGCCTGGCGACTGTGGAGAATGGTTTAGAGCAGGGCAAGTCCACGGGAGGGGACACGAGCCTGGGGCAGGGGGATCCTGGGAGGCAGAGGAAGAAGACAATGCTGCGATGAGAAACGCTGAGAGCTGGAGTCTGAGTAGGTCCCGAGGGTCTGGCTGAAGCTCTTGTGGGACCAGCTGACCACCCTGGAGAAGACTTGAGGCTGCAATTTAGAGTGGAGAGAGGAAAGTAGAGGGGCATTATGTTCTGCATGACTGTTGAGAGAACCTGTGGTTTATGTGGGAGATGCCAGGAGACTGTTGCTTTGAATTCCCTGTTTCTATGAGAATCAAGATATTAGCTCCCTGGCCTGTTGCTAATCCTAAAGGGATCGCCATCCTCCCTCATCTGTCTTGTTCCTAGCATGGAACAGATTCTAGTTCTCACATTCCTACAAAGTCCAAACAATGGCTTTCAACACACCCCTGAAGGTGTGTAAACATTTCTACAATACAACCACAACACAGGGTGGTCTCTTGAGGTCAGTTCCCTGCATTACTCTGAGCCTCACTTCTTGTTCTGGGCTTTCACAAAGCATGTACTATAGTGAAGGATTCAATATGGCCTTTCTAGCCACTGGCTTTGTTACTTTCACCACATGGCTGGTTGCGACCATGGGGATAAGCTGTGTAGTCCGGGTAGCACAGGGGCTGGTCAGTTTTGCCATCCCACTAGACTTAAATTGAGCTGGCCAAGAGGTGGGAAATAGGAGCCTCGTTGCCATCAAGAAGAACTAGAAGATTGCAGCGCTTTCTTTGAGGCAGAGGGTCCTGCACAAAACAGAGGCAGAGGGCATGAGATGGCACAGCAATGCCAGAGTGAAGTCCAGATGGACACGGCAGTGGCAGAGGTAGCAGGAGAGATTCAGAGACCAGTGGGAGACAAGAGTGGTGTATTCCTGGATGGTAGAGGAAGAAGGTTGAGTGCTCACTCACTGATAATAAAGTGGGTGCCTCTGGGAACTTGCTAGGGTCTAGGTTTGCTAACCCACTGGGCAGGAGCCAAGCCCCTTGAGGTCAAGTTTCACTGCCAAAAATAAAAATGGTGCACAAGTGACAGAACTAAAGGAGTTTTGCCTGTGCAGATAGGGATCAAGAGTCAGAGAGAAACCTGCCTGTGAGTGAGCACCCCTGAGAAGAGTCTGTCCTGACTGAAGAATCTAAACTGTTATTATCCTAGTAAACCCCTGTCATTGTTGGTGTTCTCTGCAAGTTCTGTGTAGTCATTGCAATGAACTAATAGAGATGCAGTGAGGCCAGGGGAGGGATGGGTAGTGTTAAAATTGTTGGCGCCTGGGAGCACATCTGATCTCACTGGAATCCACTTTGTATTGTTGATGGGGATTCTTCCCTTTTGTAAATAAGTAGGAGTCAGATCCTGCTGCCCTCTGACTCTCACTGACCCACACTGTGTTTACACGACTATGCCTCCAACTCCTCACCTTTTCATATCTTGGTGTCTGGGCAAACCTGATCATACCACACAACGCACACTCTTTGTACCATAATCTTACCACACAATGCAGCATCTGCTGGCCCCAAAACCCAACATGTCCCCATAGGACAGCACAGAACTGCCCCATAGGGCTTCCAGGACTACTTGATAGAAGCAGACTGCCACATGTTCCTCCCACAGAGCCACTGGATGTGTTCAAACAGCCAACATTTTTGTTAGCCGCTTAACACTTAACCACTGTGCCACCGCTGTGCTTCAGACTCTGCTAGTATCCACCAAATCTACGTCTTACATGTTCTCTGGGTTTGCCCAAATAGGCAGGTCTCCATCCTTCTATCTCTTCTATGTAGTTTTGGTGGCTTCGTGGTAAGGAATTGCGCTGCCAATCCAAAGATACATGGTTTGAATCCACTAGCTGGCCCCCATACTCCTGCCATGCAATTTACTGCCTCTGAAAACTCATTGACCAGCTATGGGTTGATTCCAATTCTCTAGTGCAACAACAATTTTATATATATATACACACACACACATATATACATACACATATATACGTATACACACACATATTTGTACACATGTTGTTATGTGCCGTCGAGTCGTTTGCGACTCATAGCGACCCTATGCACAACAGCCCTAAACCCTGCTCTATCCTGCGCCAACCGCACTGCCTTGACACACCCATCCCGATTACCCCAGTCACCGAATCAATCCATCTCATAGAGGTTCTTCCCCTCCTGCGCTGTCCCTCCACCCTCCCAAGCATGA
>NW_006400932.1:11315-12565 GCF_000299155.1 Elephantulus edwardii | reverse complement strand
TTGGTCTATGTGCCTGTCATTTTACCAGTGCCATGCTGTTTTGGTTACTACCACTGGGTAGTAGATTTTGAGGTCAGGGAGTGCTGCTATAACTCTCACTTCATTTTTGGTTTTTTAGAAATGCTTTACTTATTCAGAGTCTCTTTCTTCTCCAAATAAACTTGACAATTTATCTTTTTTTTTTTTTACAATTTATCTTTTGATCTCCTTGAAAAAGGAATTTGATATCTATATTGGGGTTGTATTGAACGTGTAGATTGCTTTTGGTAGGATTGTCATTTTCATGACATTGACTCTTGCTGTCAATAACCAGGGAATATTTTCCCATTTATTTGGGTCTTTTATTGTGTCTTGAAGAAATGTTCTGTAGTTTTCTTTGTATAGGTTTTTTTGTATCTCTAGTTAGGTTTGCTCCCAAGTATCTCAATTTCGGATTGCCTATTGTAAATGGTACTGCTTTCTTGGTTTCCTTCTCTCTGAGTTCGCTCTATTGCTGTAGAGGAATCCCACTGATTTTTGGATATTGATCTTATATCCTTCCACTCTACTAAATTGGCCTACTAACTCTGAGTATTACATTAGAGCGCTGAGAAGCCAGAGCTAAAGGAAGAAACCAAGAAATCTAAGAGCTGAACAGAAAATGTCAAAAGGCAGCCCGGGACAACAGAGCAAGATACTCTAATGATATGTTCAGAGAGCTGGAGTCAGAAAATCAAAAGGGCCAAACTCGCTCAGCGTTTCTTAAGCTGAAGGAGCTGAAAAACAAATTCAAGCCACGGGTGGCAGTACTTAAGGATACTTTGGGTAGAATGTTAAGTGATCCAGGAAGTATCAAGAGGACATGGAAGGAGTACACAGAGTCACTGTATCGGAAGGAATTGGCTGACACAGAAGAATTTCATGAAATGAAGGAGGAGGTCCAAATGGCTCTGAAGGAATTGGCATAGAACAAGGCTCCAGGAGTTGATGGCATGCCAGTTGACATATTTCAACAAACAGACACTGCCCTGAATGTGCTCACTAAGTTTTGCCAAGAAATCTGGAAGACAGCCAGCTGGCCGACTGACTGGAAAAGATCTTTATTTGTTCCCATTCCAAAGAAGAGGTCATGGTACAAGGGATATTATAGCTAACGTTAGATGGATCTTGGCAGAAAGCAAATAATACCAGAAGAATGTCTATCTGTGCTTCATTGACTATGCAAAAGCTTTTGACTTTGTGGATCATAACAAGCCGTGGCTGACTCTGAG
>NW_006400932.1:6109-10495 GCF_000299155.1 Elephantulus edwardii | reverse complement strand
GGCATGTTGCAAGGAGGGACTGGTCCTTGGAGAGGGACATTATGTTTGGCATAGTGGAGGGGTGGTGATAGAGAGGAAGACCTTTGATGAGATGGATCGATTCTGTGACTGGAGTGGTGAGAATGAGTGTGTTTGAGATGGCTAGGTTGGCACAGGAAAGAACGGCATTTAGAGCTCTTATACATAGGGTCACTATGAATCGCAAGCGACTCGATGGCACATCACAACAAACAACAACAACTCAACTTTTTTTTTGTTGAAGCCTTGGGATTTTCTGTGTACACTATCATAGCATCTGCATATAGTGATAGTTTAACCATCTCTTTGCCAATCTGGATGCCTTTTATTTTCTTCTCTTGTTGTTTTGCCTTAGCAAGTACTTCCGATACAGTACTGAATAAAAGTGGTGACAGCGGCCATCCTTGTCTGGTCCCTGTTCACAAGGAAAATGCTTTTAGTCTTTCTCCATTGGGAATTATATTGGCTCTTGGTTTTGCACATACATTTTTCACGATGTTGGGGAAATTCTTTTGTATTCCAGTTTTGCTGAGTGTCTTAATTAGGAAAGGGTGTTGGAGTTTGTCAAATGCCTTTTCTGTATCAATTGCTATGATCATAAGGTTCTTGTTACTTACTTTGTTAATATGGTAAATTACATTGGTCATTTTCCTTATGTTGAACCATCTTTGCATACCTGTTATGAATCCCCCACTTGGTCATGGTGAATTTTTTTTATGTACTTTTGGATTCTATTTGCTAGAATTTTTTTAAGGATTTTTGCATCTATATTCATGAGAGATATTGGTCTGTAGTTTTCTTTCTTGGTAATATCTTTGCCTGGTTTTGATATTAGGGTTATGCTTGCTGCGTAGAATGACTCTGGAAGTGTTCCTTCTTTTTTAATTTTTTAAATCGTTTAAGTAGAATTCATGGTAAATCCTCTCTGAATGTTTGGTAGAATTCAGCTCTGGAGCCATCATGTCCAGGACTTTTCTTTTGGGGAAGTCTTTTTATGACCTGCTCAATTTCTTCTTTTGTGATGGGTCTGTTCAAGTGTTCTACTTCTGACTGTGTCAGTAGGGGTAGTGCATGAGTTTCAAGGAATTTCTTTATTTCTTCTAGGTTTTCACATTTATCAGAGTATATAACCTTTCATCACAGTGGTAACTAGTGGTCGCTGTGATGCTAAACACTGTGACACTGATGCATAAAATGTAATAAAACATTTAAATTTAATTGATTAAAACAAGCTTGGAAGCAGGTGTGGCATCCACTTCCAAAAGAGCTTTCCTCCAGAAACTCAATGAACTTGGAGAAACCAATTAAAGTTTCACAAGTTTTCAGGTCTTTCATTCGTAGGGTCACAATGAGTCGTCTACAACTCAACAGCACTTAACAACAACATAACCTTTCATGGTATTTTGATATTATCAATTTAATTTAATCTTGTTCTGTTGTGCATATTACTATGAACTGCCACCTGAGACTGCTTTAACTGTATCCCAGGCGTTTGGTTTGTTGTATTTTAATTTTAATTTTCATTTGTTTCAAGGTCCTTTTTAATTTCATTATTTCTTTTATAACCCTGTTATGTTTTGTTTTAGCAGAGAGCTATTTAGCTTCCACATGCACGGTTTTGTAAGCTTTACCCTACTGTGGTTAGTTCCTAGTTTTATGGCATTGTGATCTGAGAAGATCTTTTGTATGACTTCAATGATTTTTTTAATTTGTTGAGGCTTAACTTTGTGTCCTAATATATGATTGCTTCTGGAGAATGTACCATGCGCACTAGAGAAGAAAGTAAATTGAGTTTTAGTTGGGTGCAGTACCCTGAGTATATAAACAAGGTCAAGGTGGCTGATTTTATAGATCTTCTGCATCTTTGTTGAGTTTCTTTTGGGTTGACCTATCCTGGTAATAGTGATGTGTTGAAATCTCCTACCACTATTGTGGTGCTGTCTGTTTCTTTCTTCAATTATGTTAACCATTGTTTAATGCATTTTGCAGGTCTGTCATTTGGTGCATAAATGTTGATCATGGTTTGTCTTCTTCATTTATTGTGCCTTTGATCAGTATGTAGTACTCTTCCTTATCTTTGACGGTGATTTTCATTCTGAAATCTGTTTTATCAGAGATGATTAGTATTGCCACTCCTGCTTTTTTGAGGTGGCCATTTTCTTAGTATTTTTTTTTTCCAAGCTTTGATTTTGAGGTTTTTTCTTTTTCTTTTAGATGTGTCTCTTGTAGGCAACATATTAATGGGCTTTTTTTTTTTTAAAATCCATTCTCCTACTCTTTTTCTCTTAACTGGTGCATTTAGTCTGTTCACATTAAGTGTGATTATTGTCAGGCAAGGTTTTACTTTTTCCTTCTTGCTGTGTTTCTTTTTCTGTTGATTCTGGTTACTATGGTCCATGCACTTTACTTTGGCGTCTCCCTCCGTGTGAAGAACTTAACTTAAAATTTCTTGTAGTTTTGGTCTTGTTTTCACAGAAAAAGTTTATTCTTTTCTGCAAAGGATCCAATTTCTCCTTTTCATTTAGAGCTTTGCTAGGTATAGGATCCTTGGCTGGCAATTGCTTTCTTTCAACTTTCTGTGTATGTTATCCCATTATGTTCTAGCTTACATGGTTTCTGCTGAGAAATCAGAATTTAATCTAATTGTTTCCCCTTTGTAGGTGACTCTTTTTCTCCTGCTGCTTTTAGAATTTATCCTTAACTTTTAATTTGGAGAATTAGACTATGATATATCTTGATTTGTTTTTTATTTAGTCTGTTTAGTGTTTGCTGTCCTTCTTGGATGTGAATTTCCCCATTCTTCAAAATATTTAGGAAGTTTTCTTCTAGTACTTCTTCCACAATTTTCTCAGTGATTTACCAGTCACTCTTTTGTTCTGGAATTCCATTCATATGTATATTATTCCTTTTTATGTCTTTCCACATCATTGTAATGTTTTCTTCATTTTCCTTGTCTCATCTAATTTTTTTTCCAATATGTTTTCAGTGAAACTCTTGTCTTCCAACTCACTGACTCTCTCTTCCATATCTTCATTTCTACATTTTTTTTAATCCTAGTAGCCTGTTAGACAATTCTGCCATTTTGGTCTTAATATTCTAAATAGAATTTTCATGATTTCCATAACTATATTGGCTATATCCTCTCTATCTTGTGATAATTTTAAGTTCTTATATCTCTTTATCTATACTATCAATTCTTTCTCCCATCTTTTGAATTTTCTTCCATAGCTATTCAAGTTTCTCCTCATTAATACATTTCTTATGGACTCTTGTCTCAGGGGTATTTGCTTTCTTAATTATTTCTTCCATTATTTGCATCTTCTGTAGTTGTTCAGATAACTCCACATCAACATATTTCTTCTGGTTCTCTCTCTATAGGGTATTCATTAGGTTGGCTTTTTTAGGAGAAGGGTTATTTTGTTTTTTCATGATAACTGACATCAACTGCTGCTTTCTTGACATCATGTGAGTTTTTTCTTAGTAGATGTTAGGTCGTTGTGACTATATAGTGTTCCAGAGTATGGCAATGTTTTATGAAGCACCCATATATTTGTGCTGCTGCTTGGCCAAGGGTCCAGTAGCAGTGATCCCCCCAAAGTTCCTGAATGGGAAACCATGAGGCCTGTTTTCCCCTTCCAGAACTGGCATCTCCACCTCACTCGAGCTGCCCCAACTGTGCCTCTCTCTGCTGTTTGTGATTAAAGGATCCTGTGCCATCTCCCCTCCTTATTACATATTTTGTTCTGTTGTCCTCTGAAATGTGAACCCACAAACAGTTGCCTTCTATTTTTTTAATATTTTATTATTTTTGTGTGTACCGTCAAATCAGATCTGACAGGTACAGGAGGAGATTAGCCCTCCTTCTCCACCAGAGCATCTGGTAGATTCGAGCCATGTACCTCTGGGATTGCAGTGTAGCTTCGTGCCACTAGGACACCAGAGCTCACTAACAGTTGCCTTCTGTAAGTCCCTCAAACAAGGATTTAGTGTTTGCTTTTTATACTAAAACTTGATATTTTCAATGTCATCCTCTTGCATTTAAACCTCTCTGGACTCTCTCCAGCGCCCTCTTACATTGCAGCCCTCATTATGGATATGTCACTTTAAAAACCAGCTGGAAGACACAGGTAACATTATGCAAAAGCAAAACGTTCTCATTTCAGATGGCTTTGTCCCACAAGTGGGTGATAACAATACACATATTCTCATGAGAGTCTTCCCTCCAAGCCATGTTTGGAGTAGTGAGGAGAGAGGGCAGAAAAGATCTTGTATTGGTAGATGTTGTTACTATATACCATCAAGTCACTTGCAACTCATAGCGACCCTATGCACAACAGCCCTAAACCCTGTTCTGTCATGTGCCAATCT
>NW_006400932.1:0-6009 GCF_000299155.1 Elephantulus edwardii | reverse complement strand
CTGTCCCTCCACCCTCCCAAGCATGATGTCCCTCTCCAAGGACTGGTCCTGTCTTGCAACATGTCCTAAGTATGTCAGACAAAGCTTCAGAATCCTTGCCTCCATGGAGCAGCCTGATCTCAGCCTTTCTAGGACAAGCCTGTTTGTTTAATTGAGATCTAGGAATTACTTTTCTAACTGTGAAAGCAACTCCATTTTTTTCTCACCTTTTCATCTCCAGCTTAATAGATCATATGATCATCTTACTCAAATATTGGTAATGTAATATGTATGTGATATTGTTGATATGTACCATCGAGTTGGAACTCACTCATATCTGACTCTCTAGTGGGTTTTCAGAGGCAGTTAATCATAGCAGGGGAGATTTCCCATCTTCCTCCCACAGAGTAGCTGACAAATTCGAACTGCATGCCTTTGGGTTGGCAGCATAACTCCTTACCACTAGGCCACCAGTGCTTTGTCGCCATATAGTTAAGACATTTTTCTTTCGGTGTTAAAACAGAAAGATAGCAATTAATTATCCATCCAAACATTCCCACAGGAAGCCTGAACTGAATGAATCAGGGAATATATGGCACTGGGGGGCTGGGGCAGGGAATAAGTTTTGAGAGAGCTAGAATATTTCCCATCCTAACTTTAAAAAAAGGAAAGCAAACTCCAGATGAACCCCTCCAGATGAAGCAGGATTCATGAGTTGCTCTAGAAAGAATGGTTGGGTTATCTCAGCTGTGTTGAACATTTTCTTCGGTTACTCCCATCAATGATTGAGCTCATTAATTTTGGAAGGCATCCTAGGATGTTTCATAAGGTTATCTGAAAGCATTGATGTCAGAACATATCCCTCTTCTTCCTTATTTGTTCATCTCTAACTAATGGATTAAAAAATGTACCATTTGGAAACCCTATGAGGCAGTTGTCCTCTGTTCTACATGGTGGTCACTATGAGCTGGCATTGACTCAACAGCAGTGGGTTTGGGAAATAGTGCTCGAGCGTATGACCCTCTAAGAAGACAGTGAGTCTAGACTGTTACCTGGTTATTTTTTACATTGCCTGATGCTTCCAACGTGTTAACCATGAGTGAGTGTTAGGACAGAGACAACAGAAAGCCACCACTGGTGCATCTAGACAGGTTGCTGAGTTTAGAGGTATCCATTAATGGATTCTTGTTTTTAGTGAAATGGAAATCTGTTTTTTAGAAATTGAGTTTTGAATTATTAATTTCAAAGAGTAAATGCTGTGCTTTTAAGCCAGATGAGCTCTGCTCCACGATCCTTATCCTATTTTAAGAAGAAAGATCATCTGTCCAGCAGAGAATTGACTAGACCTTGAAGACCTTATTAAGTAGCAAATGATGAGCCATTTTAAGTGCCTTTGTTTTAGTTAAGTCTACAGCTTCTTCAATATTTTTACTTTCTACTTAGAAACTTTGCTTATACCATTGTGAAATGATTCTAAGCCAGAGCTCCTAAATGATTCTTTCTGGTTCAGTCATGGCTGATGAAGTTACATGAGAATGGCATACCGTTTTTAAAATGTGAGTGAATTAGAATAAATACTAGAGTAGGAAAAATGATGATTTAACACTCTGCTAGAAACTTAATATCCATCTTAGAAAACAAGAACAGTGTACACATTTCTTAGCAACCAAATTTCTTTACCAGAAGAGGCAGAAAGACTGGTGCCCAGCTCAAAGATGGCAGCTGACTACACTGTTTTTGAATGTGTGTCACTCTTCATGTTGTTTTATGCTGTTAGATCAGAACCGACCCATAGTTAACCTTCCAGAGGCAGTAAATCACATGGGAAGTGATTGTCCTTTCCCCATGAAACAGCTGGTGGATTTACAGCGTAGTTTCTTGCCCCTAGGTGACCAGAGCTCCCTGTCACTCTTTGTAGTCCTGTCAGTAATCCAGTGTCATGCATCAGACTGTTGAAAGGATTAACTGTGTTTCTTCTGCGTCTTCCATTTCAGCTTTTCAACCATCATTTTCCCTGTATAATTACCACTCCAGTGTCCTCCCATTTTATGAATTAGGGTGAGTTCTGATATTACAACTTCAATCATGAGTAAACTGGTTCAAGCCAGTTTGAAGCATAGGTATAAAACCTAGTGCTGAGTGGCAGCTCGCTGGTCATGACTTCTACTTAGTATCTTTAATTCTTACAGTTAAGTGGTAAGAACAATCCAAAGGCATGTGGTTCAGATCCACTAGCTGCTCTGCAAGAGAAGTAAGGGAGGGTCAGCTATGGGTTGGTTCTGACTCAGCGATACACAACAACAGCAACAACAAACCTTTCAAGGAGCCCTTTTGGCACAACAGTTAAGTGGTCAGTTGCTAACTGAAACCTGTGCAATTTAAAGCCACCAGAGGGAGGATGAAGAAGTGGTCCACTTAAGTAAACATTTAGTCTTGGAAACCCCCGGGACAGTTCTGCTCTGTCCAGTGTGATTGCTTTCAGTCAGAATGGACTTAATGGCAGTGGGTTAAGGTCCATGTCAAATGTCTGGAGCCAAGTTCTACTCAGAAACACATTACATTATAGTGAGTCAGAATCAACACATTAGCAAGGATTTTCTTTCTTTAAAAATAGATCTTTTATTGGAAATTTACCATATTTAAATAGGCTGTCTTGTGACCCATTTATTCCATTGCATTTTCCTATGTGAGAATTTCTGTTGCAGCTAGGTTGTATGTGTGTGATCTTTCTTTTCTTTTCCTTTATTGAACCCTTTTTATTTTGACAAGAGTGCATTGCGCTGGGTCAGATTTACTTTGAAAAATGTAAACTGAAGCCTGTTCTTGGAAGGAAGTTCAGCAGTTAATTGCAAATAATAAAACTTCAAAAGTTTCTGTACTAGCCCGACTTCGTTTTCCTGAGTGTTAGAAATAACTTCTAGGCCCCATCAATCTGAAAAATTCTTGTCTTCAGAGACATTTCTCCGCTGGCACCAGGTACTCCGCTTCATCACAGGCCAGGTATGTTCAAAACGTGTCAGAAATTTAGGTGGGTTGTTCAATGAAGAACTAATTTGCCTCTTCAGAGCACATTGCAACATGTTTTACTTGTCAAAGGGTTATTTCATCAAGTTGAAATTGGATGTTCCCCTTTTCACCCTCAAAGTATGACTTCTTAAAGAATCTGAAAGGGTTGCATTATGTCATGAACACCGGAAGAAATGGGAAAGCTTGAAATCTGCTGGGGGAAAAAAATCTGCAGACTGTTTGTGGAAGATCAACTAGAAGCTGCCCTCCTCCCTTTGTCTTGAGAAAGAAAGAATGAGAAAAATATTAACTAGCATATTAAGAGGCTAGGAATCTGTGGGGTTTATTTGATTGTTGTTCAAAACAAACTCCCGAGCCCAGTTATCTATTGCTGCATACCAAATTACTCCCAAATTTGGTAGCTTAAGACAAGCATTTTTTCTTGCCCTTTATTTTACTCAAACTCACTGCTGTCGAGTCAGAATTGACTCATAGCTGACCCTCCAGGGGTTTTCTCAGACTGTGGCTTAGTGTTAAGGAATTGTGCAGCCAATCTGAAGGTACACGGTTCTCCTCCCATGAAATTTAATACCTTTGAAAACATGCTGGAGGGTTTTGACTAGACAGGACTCAGTAACAACAGCAGCAAATCATATGAGAGGGGATTACACATCTTCAGTGAAGTCACTGGTCAATTTGAACCTCCAGAGAGGTGTAACTCCCCATGGCCACCACTCCCTTTGCCCACCATTATAGGAGTTAGGAATTGAGGGGTCTTGCATGTAAGTATGGTCAGATGTATGCTGTACCCATAGCCATTGGAAGCTCAACTGGGGTGGACATCTATGGTGATTCATTCCCCAGTCTAGCAGTTGATGTTGGCTATAGTTTGGGAGTTCAACTGGCTCTATTGACCAAAACACCTATACCAGGTCTATGTGGTCTGGGATTCTCATAGCATGGTGGCTGGGTCCCCAGAATGAAGTGTGTGGTGAACAAGTGTTCAAAGAGACTCAGGCACCAGCTTCAATGCTTTCCCTGATAAGTCACACATATTGCTTCTACCATATTCTATTGGTTATAAGTGAGTCCTTTTGAACTTGACTATTTTGTTCAAAATTTGAACAAAATACTAACTTTATTTTACGTATTGCTTTATTAACTATGCAAAGGCATTTGACTGTGTGGATCATAACAAGGTATGGCTAACATTGAGAAGAATAGGAATCCCAGAGCACTTAGTTGTGCTCATGTAAAACCTATAACTAGATCAGGCTACTGTTGTATGAACACTACATGGTTTAAAATTAAAAAGGGAGTGTCTCAAGGTTGTATTCTCTCTCCATACCTATTCAGTCTGTATGCTGAGCAAGTTATTTGAAGAAGAATATGGTATCTGGATAAGAGGGTGACTTATCAATAACCTGCATTATGCAGATGGCACAACCTTGCTTACTGAAAGTGAGGAGAACTTGAAGCACTTGTTGCAGAGGATCAAGGAATACAGCCTTCGATTTGGATTGCATCTCAACGTCAAGAAAATGAAGATTCTTACCACTGGACGAATAGGCAACATCATGATAGATGGAGAAAAGATTGAAACTGTCAACAACTGCACCCTACTTGGATCCACAGCCAATACCCTTGGGACCAGAAGTCAAGAAATCAAGAGACATATTGCACTGGGAAAGTCTGCAGTCAGGGACCTCTCCAAATTGTTGAGGAGTAGTGATGTCAGTCTGAGAACTAAGGTGCGTGAGATTTCCAGCATGGTCTTTCTGATCACTTGCTATGCATCTTAGTGCTGGACAATGAATAAGGATGACAACAAAAGAGTTTATGCCTTTGAGCTGTGATGTTAGACAATAGCGCTGAACACCCCATGGAGGGCCAAAAGAACAAACAGATATATCTTGGAGAAGGTGCAGCCAGAATGTTCTTTGGAGGCAAAGATGATGAAGCTTTGCCTCACATACTTCAGACAAGTTTCCTGCAGGGGCTATTCCTTAGAGAGGGACATGATGCTCATAAAGGTGGAGGATTGGCGAAGGAGAGGAAGACTTTTGACCAAGTGGATTGACATGGTGACTGCTGCAATGGGTTCTAGTGTTAGGAACTGTGAAGATAGTATAGGACAGGATGGATTTCAGATCCACTGTTGATAGTGTAACTGTGGGTCATACACGATTCAATGGCACCTGATAACAACAACATTTTGTTCAGAGTAACTTTGGAGACTGGGAAGATAGAATTGGAGCAAACAGATTACAATAAGAGTCAGTCTCATTCCGTTTATTCACCACATTTGAATGATCTGGGACAAAGATTTTGCAAGCCACTTGGCTCAAAGGTAGGCAAAATCACTCCCTATGCAGACAAAGAGATCTATATTTGTTCCCATTCCAAAGAAGGGTGATCCAACAGAGTGTGAAAACTATAGAACAATATCATTGATTTCACATGCAAGCAAGATTCTACTGAAGATTATCCAAAAACGTCTGGAAGCAGAGAACTGCAAGAAGTCCAGGCTGAGTTTAGAAGGGGTCGTGATACTAGGAATATTGTAGCTAATGTTAGATGGATCTTAGCTGAAAGCAGGGAATACCAGAGGAATGTCTGTGTTTCATTGATTATTGAAAGGCGTTTGACTATGTGGATCATAACAAACTGTGGCTGACTGAGGAGAATGGGAATCCCAGAACACTTGATTGTGCTAATGCGAAACCTATACTTGGACCAAGAGGCAGTCGTCAGAACAGAGCAAGGAAATACTGCATGGTTCGAAATTGGGAAGGGCTGTGTGTGCCAGGAATGTGTCCTATCTCCATACCTTTTCAACCTGTATGAAGAACAGATTATCCAGGAGGCTGGGCTCTATGAGGAAAAGTGTGGCATCAGGATTGGTGGAAGATCTATCAACAATCTACATTATGTATCATGGGGGTGTTGCAACCTAGAAGACACAAATTTGACTAACAAGTTATAAGTACATGAGTCCAAAAATTATGGAAAAGTAAAAGAAAA
>NW_006400931.1:9078-12541 GCF_000299155.1 Elephantulus edwardii | reverse complement strand
GTGAGAGAAGATCTTCACCCTGAAACCCACAACGTCCCTTTTAAGCAGGAAGTAGCTAAGAGGATACGCCATCCCCTTTTCCTTATGAATCAGGGTGAAGTCTCTCTCAGGGAGGAGTGATAGGGAATGGCAAAGGGCACACTGGCAAAGGAGCTTAATTAGAACTGGCTTTGAGAAGCATTGTGGCAATTGGACAATTAAAACAGACATTCGGGGGGCGGGGAGAAGAATGAACTGGGGAGGAGGGTAGAGAAAACAGTGCAACAATGAATGAATGAGAACCCAAAAGCTCTGTAAATGTTCATTTAAACGAATAAAATTTAATAATAATTTTAAAAAAGAAGAAAAAAGTTTCTCAATCAATAAGTGGGTGTCTAGGTTCAGGTCAACAGCACAAATAAACCTCGAGTTTTCTCAGTCATTCAGCAAGCTTAGTCTCATAACAGTCACCAGTGAGTTCTTCATTCAGTTTTCAAAAAAAAGAAAACCTTTAACTTTTCTACATCTACAAAGATCTATCAGTCTATACCTTGCCTCAGTCTCTTCACAGTCTCTCCACAGTGTGAGAGGTGCTCTCTTATATCACTTCCACAGGTGTTCATTATTCACATACCACAAGTCTGGTGAGGAAGTTGGAGACCATGCCCCCAGTGGGGGCTAATACAATGGTTGGTTTGTTTTTATGTGCCTTCAGGTTAATTGCGACTAATAATGAACTTATGTACAAGAGCCCTAAACCCTGCTCTATCCTGTGCCAACCTTATTATCTCTGACAATCACTGAATCAATCCATCTCGTCAGAGAGTCTTCCTCTCTTGCACTCTCCCTTCACTCTCCCAAACATGATGTCCCTCTCAAAGTACCGGTCTCTCCTTGCAGCATGCCCAGAATACATCAAAGCCTCCAAGGAGCAGCCCAGTTTCACCTTCTCCTGGATGAACCTGTATTTTCTCCTAGCAGTCCATGATATATTCAACACTCTTCTCCAGCATCACAGCTCACAGGAAACAATTATCTTTCTATCATCCATAGTCATTGTCCAGCTCTCAGATGCATAGCACACAATTGGGAAGACTGTGGCCTAGCTCAGATGCACCTTAGTCTCCACCCTGACATTTTTGGTCTTCAGTTCTCTGGATGTTTCTTACAGCCAACTTTCCCAATGCAATTTGTATCTTTATTTTTTGGCTGCTGGTACCAAGAGTGTTGATTGTAGAGCCAAGCAAACTAAAACTGTTAACAAACTCGATCTCTTCACCATCCATAATGATGCTGCCAATTGGCCCAGTGGTGAGAATCTTTGTTTTCTTGATGTTGCATTTCAATCCATATTGAAGGCAGCAGTCTTTGACCTTCTGCAGCAAGTACTTCAGGGTAGGAAAGTAATTTTTCTTAGTTTTAACATCATTATCATAATTTCTCAATCCATTAATTTTGTTGATAGATATTTGGGTTGTTGCCATGTTCTTGAATAATGCTACTATGAACATGTTGTTGTTGCTCTTAAGTGCTGTTGAGTATTAAAAATTCTGTTTTTGTCACAGTTCTATTATTTTTTTATTTTAGTTTTTAGGGTTTTTTTTTGCTTCATTTAATTTTTTTAAATTGAATTTAATGAAAGTTTACAGAGATTTAGGGTTTCCAATCATTTTTCTTTCTGCCCACCCCCTCCTTCCCAAATTCACTTTTCTCCTTGATGAGTAAAAGAAAAACTTTTTCATTTCTATGCAATCCCTCCCCTCAAGTTCCCTGCACTGTGTAGCCTTCATTCTGCCATGACAATAATACCTAATAATATATCCCTTTTAAACAGTTCCCTCCCTTACCTGTTGCAATGCAGTATACATCATTCCTCCTCTTCTTCCCTCAACCCTAATGTCAGTCCAGTTTTACAATAGTGGCCCTATGCAATATTTGTCCTTTTGTGACTGAGATATTTCACTCAGAATAATGTCCTTCAGGGTCATCCACTTAGCATAGTATTCCATGAGTTCCTTCTTTTTCAGAGCTATGTAGTATTCCATTGTATGAATATACCAGAGCTTCTCTATCCATTCACTTGTTGATAGGCACTTGGGTTGTTTCCAGCTCTTTGCTATTGTGAACAAAGCTGCAATAAACATGGGTGTGCATATATCTGCTTCAGTGGCAGTTATAGTTTCTTTAGGGTAAATTCCCAGAAGTGGAATTTCTGGCTCAAATGGTATTTCTATTTGCAACCTTTTGAGAAAGCGCCATATAGCCTTCCATAGTGGTTGCACTATTTTACACTCCCACCAACAGTGAATAAGGGGTCCAGTTTCTCCACAACCTCGCCAGTGTTTGTTTTTTATGTTCTGTTAAATTTTGCTATTCTTAGTGGGGTGAGATAATATCTCATAGCTGTTTTGATTTGCATCTCTCTTAGAGCCAGGGATTCTGAACATTTCTATTTATGTCAAGGATATAGTTGGATCATAAAGGATTTCTATATTCAGATTTTTGAGGCAATGCCAAATTGGCTTCTGGATTGAATGTACCATTTGACAACCCCACCCAGAATCCTATTGTCATTGTTAAAAACCAGCCAGCCTAGGCTCGAAGGGACATTCAGGCCTAAACTTGTGTCAGGAACACAGAGTTCTGTACTGAGCCAGAGTCTAAGTCACCTTATATGCCCTAGTTCATGTTGGGAATCCCAGGACATTGAACAAGGCAGGAAGCTGAGAGTTCTATCTTGCCTCCACTTCAGGACACCCCCCTCCTATTCCCTAAAATCCCATTGGCTTTGTCACAATCAGCCATCCTAGGCTTGAGCCCTCAGGACAAATTAACAACACTAGCATGTCAGATCTAAAGCAGGTATAATCCTCACCTTGGAAATTATCATATTGTGCAGGCATGTGGTGCAAAAGGAAGAGCATTATGCCACAAGACAACAGTCCTGAAGTAGGATCTCTGGGGCAAGAAAATTTCCCCAGTATTGTCTTTTCTTTGGCTCCACAAGCAACGCTCTTGGCACCAACAGTCAGGAAATCAAAAGTAGAATTGCATTAGGTAAATCTGCTGTCTGGCACCTTTCCAGAGAACTGAGAATCTGCGAAGTCAGTCTAGAGATTAAGGTGTGCCTGATCATGGCCATGGTCTTTGCAATTACTTGCTAGGCATCAGAAGAAGAATTGATGCGTTTGAATTGTGAAGTTGGAGATGAGTCATGGACCACCAAGAAGACAAATAAGTCTATCATGGAGAGGATGAAACCAAGTTTCTCCTTGAAGGCTAGGATTTTGAAGCTCGGTCTCACATATTTGGACATGTGGCCAGGAGAAATCAATCCTTTGAGAGGACATCATGCTTGGAAGGGTGGAGGGGCAGCACAGGAGAGGAAGACCCTGGATGATATTGAAAAGATTGAAATTAAAATAGTCCCTATAGTTCTCAGCTGAATTAAACTCAGGTTTCTATAGTTCTCAGCTAAGTTAAA
>NW_006400931.1:5475-5868 GCF_000299155.1 Elephantulus edwardii | reverse complement strand
AGCTAGAATGAGCCAAGAGCGCCCTGCTAGAGGAGCAAAAGTCCGTAAAAAAGCAGGCAGAGCTCAAGATCCAGGCCAGTAAGCTCCAAGTCAAAGAAGACCAGCTGGCGGCCGAGCAGGAAGCGCTAGAGCAGGAGCGGCAAGATCTGCAGCTACCAAAAATGAGACTGCTGATATTGTTGTTAAGAAGATTCTAAAAGAAATCTTCCCAAAGTTTAGAATACCTAAAATAATTGAGTCTGATAACGGTCCTGCCTTCGTTACCCACGTGAGTCAGAGATTGCCCAAGTGTTTGGGGATTACTTAGAAATTACATTGTACATACAGACCCCAGAGCTCAGGTCAGGTAGAAAAAACGAATAGAACTCTAAAAGAGACCTTAACCAAATTAGC
>NW_006400931.1:0-3871 GCF_000299155.1 Elephantulus edwardii | reverse complement strand
GCAATAAACCTCTTATCTCTTGCTGTTGCATCAAGCCAGTGTCTTGGAGTCTTGGGTCTTCGCCGTCCACTCGGGACAGAACAGGACCAGCGGTTCGGGGGTCCTTCAATATGGATGGATTGAGTAACTAGGGAAACTAGGGGTAAGTGACTTGGTGTCAGTGAGACTGGCTCAGAAGAGAGTAGGCTTCAGAGGGGCTGTATATAGGGTCACTATGAGTTGATGGTAAGTGACTCAATAGCATCTAAAAAGGACAATAGGTTTTAAGATCGGAGACTGTTATACGTTCCACTTAATTTTGTTTTTCAGAAATGTTTTTATTATCTGGAGTCTATTTTCTTTCCAAATAAACTTATCAATTGCCTTTTCCTTCTTTGTTTTATTTTATTACACTATTTTATTTAAAAAATTTGACTACATTGTTTTTGGGACTAGAATCTACCAATTTCCCTCACCCCCCCCCATCAAATTGATTAAAGCCCTCTCCCCTTGCACATCCTTACCCCCATGCTTCCACCCTCTTCTGCCTTCCTTGTTCCTTATACTCATTCTATAATAATAGTTTTATAAAATATTTGTCCTGTGTGACTGAGTCAGTTCACTCAGCATAATGCTCTGCAGTCCCTCCCAAGTTAAGTAATAATTTAGAAAATCATTGGTCCTGTGTGCTGTGTAGTATTCCATTTGGTTAATGTACCATAATTTCTTAGTGCATTCGCTTGTGGTTAGACATCTGAGCTATTTTCATATTCTGGGGATGCTGAATAATGCTGCTATGAACATTGGTGTACAAGTCTCCATTTTTACCTCGGTTCTAATTTTCTAATTTTGCAATGCTTAAGGATGCTATGGGCACAATATTGAATGATTCAAAAAGCATTAAAAGCAGATGGATGGGGACTACAGAGTCATTGTACCAATAGGAATTGGCTGACACAGAAGAATTTCAAGAAACAACATATAAACAAGAGGCAATGGTAACGAAGGAGGAAGTGCAGGCTGCTCTGAAGGACTTGGCAAAAAAAATAAATAGATAAAAAATAAAGCCCCAGGAATTTATGGAATACCAACTGATGTATTTCAGCAAACAGATGCTGCCCTGCATGTACTCACCAAATTGTACAAAGAAATCTGGAAAACAACTACTTGACCAACTGACTGGAAGAGATCCATACTTATTCCCATTCCAAAAAAGACGTGACCTGACAGAGTGTAGAAATTATAGAACAATATCACTAATATCACACACTAGTAAAATCCTGCTGAAGATTATTAAGAAAATACTTGAATGGGACATTCAAGATAACTACCAGAAATATAGGCTGGGTTTAGAAGAGGTTGTGGCACTAGGGACAATATTGCCAGTGTCAGATGGATCTTGGCAGAAAGCAGAGAGTACCAGAAGAATGTTTATCTGTGTTTCATTGACTACACAAAGGCATTTTTGACTGTGTGGATCACAGTAAATTGTGGCTAACCTTGAGGAAAATGGATATCTCCAAACACTTGATTGTGCTTATATGAAATCTATATTAGGAACAAGAAGTAGTGCTCAGAACAGAGCAAGGAAGCACTGCATGTTTCAAAATCAGGAAAGGAGTGTGTCAGAGATGGATCCTGTCCCTATACCTTTTCAATCTGTGTACAGATCATTCAAAAAGCAGGGCTTTATGAGGAGGAGTGTGGCATCAAATTTGGAGGAAGACTCATTAACAGCTTGTGATATGCAGATGACACAACCTTGCTTGCTGAAACTGAAGAAGACCCAAAGCACTTGCTGCAAAAGGCCAAGGACTGTAGTCTACCATATGGATTAAAGCTCAACATCAAGAAGATGAAGATTCTCACCACTGGGCTAATTGACAGCACCATATTAGATGGAGAAGAGATTGAAGTTGTTAGCAATTGCAGCTTGCTCAGATCCACAATCAACACTCTTAATGCTAGCAGTCAGGAAATCAAAAGATGTATTGCATTTGAAAGATCAGCTCCAGAGTGCTAAAGAGCAACAATATCAGTCTAGATACAAAGGTGCGCCAAAACTAGGGCATGATTTTCTCAATTACTTGTTATGCTTCAGAGGGCTGGACAATGACTAAGGATGCTAGAAGAAAAATAGATGCCTTAGTGTTGTGGTGCTGGAGAAGTCTTGAACATAGCGTGGACTGCCAAGAAAACAAATAGATCTGTCTTAGAGAAGGTGAAATCAACTCTCTCCTTGTAGGCTAGGAATTTGGAGCTCTGCCTCACTTTAGGCCCATGACCAGTAGAGACTGGTCCTTAGAAAAGGACATTATGCTCAGAAGGGTGGACGGGCAGAGTAGAAGGGGGATACCCGGGATGAGATGGATTGTTACAGTAACTGGGGAAATGGCTATTGGTGTGTAGAAATTAATGAGATTGGCTCAGGAGAGGGAAGGATACAGAGCTTCTGTTAATAGAGTTGCTATACATCAAAGGCAATTCAATGGTACAGAAAAACAGTAACATACTATATGACAGTCTTTGAAGCAGGAGTGGCATCCATTTCCTAAATAACATACCACTGGAAACTCCATGAACTTTGAAAAATGTAGATAGTTGTAGAGGGGCTTCATGCCTTTTGTTCTTAGGGGTGCTATGAGTCCTGTTAGAATTAAAGACAATCAATATATTCTAGGCAGTGGAATAACTGGGTTGTATGGAATTTCACTGTTCAGCTTTGAGGAAGCAGCAAAGTGCATTTGAGAGTGGTTGTACCATTTTACAATCCCACCAACAATGTATAAGAATTCCTATCTCCAATAAAATATTGACTAGGGAGGTGATCGTGGGCATCCTTGCCTAGTTCCTGTTTTCAAAGAGAATGCCTGTATTTGAGAACAATGCTGGGTCTCAAGTTTGCATAAACACTTTTAAATATGTTAAGGAAGTTCCCTTCTTATTTTTTTGAGTGTTTTAATCAGGAAATGGTATTGGATTTTGTCAAAGGCCTTTCCTGCATCAATTAATGGGATCATGTGGTTCTTGTTCTTTGCTTTTTTAATGTGACGAATTACACTGATTGCTTTTCTTATGTTGAACCATCCTTGCATACCTCTGATGAATCCCACTTGGTAATGGTGAATTATTATTTTTTTTGTTGTTGTTGTATCGTTGGATTTCGTTAGCCAGAATTTTATTCAGAATTTTGTATATGTGTTCATGAGAGATAATGGCCTATAGTTTTCTATTTTGGTGGTGTCTTAGTTTTCATATGAAGGAACGTTTGCTTTATATAATGACTCTGGGAGAATTATATCTTTTTCTATTTTCTGAAATACTTTATGTTGAATTGGTGACATTTCGTTTCTGAAAGTTTGATAAAATTCACTTGTAAAACAATGTGGTCCACTGGTTTATTTTTGTTTTTGTTTGTTTGTTGGTTTTCTGGAAGTTGTTTTATTACATTTTCAATTTCTTCTTTTGTAATGGGTCTACTCAGGTGTTCAATTTTGGTTTGTGTCAGTTTAGGTAGGTTGTGAATTTTTAATATTTGTCCCTTTCCTCTGTTGTTGTTGTTGTTGTTATGTGCCGTCGAATCGTTTGCGACTCATAGCGACCCTATTCAAAATAGCCCTAAACCCTGCTCTATCCTGCGCCAACCGCATTGCCTCTGACACACCCACCCTGATTACCCCAGTCACCGAATCAATCCATCTCATAGAGAGTCTTCCCCTCCTTTGCCGTCCCTCCACCCTCCCAAGCATGATGTCCCTCTCCAGGGACCCATCCCTCCTGGCAACATGTCCAAAGAATGTCAGACGAAGCCCCAGAATCCTTGCCTCCAAGGAGTAGCTTGGTTTAATCCTCTCCAAGATGAATCTGTTTGTTTTCCTGGCAGTCCATGGTA